>NW_028241679.1:0-235756 GCF_964263255.1 Lissotriton vulgaris | reverse complement strand
TCTTTTGGTGTCTTGCAAGTCCCCAATGTCACAACTGCACACAATGCTCAACAACACACCCTAAACAACACACTGGAGAACTTACAATATACTGAACAGAGCTTTGCCCCATTCCACCAAGAGCCATTTGCTGGTGCATTGCATGTCGATGAAGATCACGTTTTTCAGCAGTTGCCGACTGCTGATAAATGTAATCATCATCAAAATGCAACTGCCTGTTGAAGCTGGAAGCAACGATGGAGTAAATTACTTCTACCATTTTTCCTCCAATTATGTGTTTTTCTTTTCCATTCAGGTGTATTTGTTTTCTTTGTGAGTCTGCTGCTTTCAGCACTGGGAGGATGCTATGCATATCGAAGGAACGAACATGGCAGAGCCAGCCACATAGACTGAAAGATTGAGAAAGGGAATGCACAGTATAAAGAAGCGGTGACTCCTATGTTATCACTTGTGAACAATATTGAAGTGTAGTTTCGGAAGGGGCCTAGCTACATAGCTAGGCAAATACATGATTTGATTTCCATACACAAAGGAACAAGAACAGTCTAATAATTCAAAACTCGGGTGTAGATAATCAGTTGAAACATTTTTATATACATACACGGGGAAATTGATAAACATTTCCTATCCTTCCAGTCCAAAATCTACGCTTGACAGAATGTGCACTCACGCACACTATGATGCAAGGGTGTCTGTGTTGTTGCTTGACAGCCAAAAGTACAACAATGCAGGGGGAGAGAGAAAGAGAGCCATACCCTTGGAGATAGAGCACTGTTAAAGTGTTTTATTCTTTCCCATTGCCAAAACCAGTAAATGTGCTCCACAGAATGTAATGCAGGTGGCGGAGTGTACTTCATCCAAACAAGAGCGTGAGATGACTGCCGTCCCAGCCAGAAGATATCACGAGTCTTTCAAGAATGACCTTTGTTGAGAAAATATGTCAACTTTATTGGACGGATCCACGGGTCTCATGAGGACAGATGCAGTCAGTCTGTAGTTGAGAATTAGTAGATGGAATTTACCGTAATAAAAAATAACCTAATTTAAGCGCAAAAAAAAAAAAAAATACATATATACACGTGATCAAGGGCTTACGGGCTTGAAACGCGTTGTGTTGGGTCACTTAAAATAAAATCACTGCCCACTTGAAATACCTCGGAGGTCTGTGTCTCTTTCCTCGCCTGCCTGCTGCTGCGGAGTATCAGGAAGTGGTTCAAGTGTTTCCAGATATATATATATATATATATATATATATATATATATATATATATATATATATATATATATATATATATATATATATATATATATATATATATATATATATATATATATATATATATATATATATATATATATATATATATATATATATATATATATATATATATATATATATATATATATTTAGATCAGAGACATTATACATATATTGTATTATTATTACATTTGCTGTTCAAGTGTCATAATGGCAAAAGTTACAAAGTTTACATTTTACAGAAATTTAAACATTCATATGTCATTGTTGTTTTACATCCGGATTATAGTTTCTTTGCGCTTGTACATATTTATCCTAATCCTTGCCTATCATTTCTTTCCATCCATGATAGCAGAGGTTCCCATATATTCATGCCTTTTCTCATAGTTTTAGACCTTTGCATTTATATAGAGAGATTTCCTGACATCCGATATATAATAACCCATATAACCATTGATAATACTTGGGAGGCTCAGTGCTCACTATCCTTCCACGCAGTAGCTACCATCAGGCGTGCTACTGCTAATGTTAAAAACACAAAGTCCCTCGTCACCAGATCTAACTTTACTCGATTGTCATAGCCTAATAGAATCACAGTTGGGGTGATTTTTATCTTTATGTTCAATAATTGAAACCAGAATTTTTCAATACCCTCTTTTACCAAACCCAACTTTTCACTAGAATAGAACATGTTTATGCTCTCTGCCGGACCCAGCTGGCATCTCGGGCGTTCATCCGTCTGTCTCTTCCCCACCCGAACAATTTTGCTGGCGTATAATGAAAGATTATATAGGGTTTTCTATTGTTGGGCTTTAATACTGGCTGACATAAAAACTTTAATCCCGATCTCCAATATCATGTCTATATCCACCTCCCCATCCCCAAGCTTATCAGCCCACTTTGCTTCTATTTTGACAATATCATCTGGTATCATCCTCAGTATCTCTTGATAGAAATCCTTAATTTTACTTTATGAGTTTTTCATAATCTTCGGTATAGGAATCCTCTCCATTCTAATAATACCTTTGGTAAGCCCTTTTATACAGTTCTGTATTTGAACATACTTAAAACATGTGTTCCCAGGTATATCAAACTCTTGAGCTAGTTCTATAAACACCTTTTTTTGTTCATTAGAATATAAACCTGCCAATGATACGATCCCCGCTTGCTCCCATTTCTTGGCCATAGCATCATAAAATACTGATATCAAAAAGTCAGAATGCCAAAGTGATGTATACTTATTGTATCTACTAATTTGACAACATTTGTGGGGTGGGGTAAAAGGACACAAAATGTTTCTCATCTCTGAGTTCTTAATCATCTCTATCATTGTTAAAAGATGGACGGCATGTAAATCTCGGACCTATATCACTGGCAGTAAGTTTGTAAGATTCTGCCTCAATAGATACACTAAATATGAGCGCAGTTAGGATACTCTCCTGGAATGTTAATGGCCTGCGCACCAAACCTAGATCTAATACAATACAACAATATCTTCGAGATTTTGATGCGCAGGTCATTATACTTCAGGAGACTCATTTGGTTGAGGCTGAGGTTCATGATTTGGTTAAGAAAAACAACTGTATAGATTTAGCCGTTACTACAACGCAGACACTTAACATCAGAGGGGTTACTATTCTTTTTAAAAAAACAATAAACACTAGACTTTTAGAGCAGAAAACAGATCCTGCAGGCAGGTGGGCTATTGCAACAGTAGTGATAGGAGGCTCACGCCTTACGATAGTGGGATACTATGGGCCTAATAGAGATGACCCATCTGCCCTAGAATCACTATTTTCTGAACTCCTACACTTTACAGAACCAGTTATAATAGCAGGAGATTTTAATATTGTACTCGATCCTTTACTAGATAAGACCAGTTCTAGTCGACGATATATTTTGTCGAAATCCAGAGACTTTTTACTTAAAACCATGTCACAATATGGCATTATAGACATATGGAGGGTCAGGTCTGGGCAGAAAAAAAGTTTTTCTTTTCGGAATTATAAATATCGTCATAGATCAAGGATAGACTTTTTCCTTATGATTAGAGAGCTACTAAACTCAACAAAGAATGTTAGCTACTTGCCATCTCATCTTTCGGATCACTCGGCGGTACTTTTAGATCTTGAAGTACTTACTCATCCTCCAACCAGGTTATGGTCTATTGATAAGTCTTTTCTTACATCACCTGAAGATCTAGAGTATATAAGGGCAGAATCAAAAGAATTCTTCGTAAGATATATAGGTTCTGCTAGCCCAAGTACTGTATGGGACACCTTTAAATGTTTCCTAAGGGGGATCATTAAAAATAAGACTACGTTCCGTAGGAGGCAATATACCAAGGAAGTAGCATCTATAGAGGCGAATTTATTAATGGCCCAAAATGAGCTAGATACTTCTGAATCGGAATCTGTAACATCAGTAAAACTAGAAGAAGTGTTGAAACTTAATGGGCAATTAGCCTCAACACTCAATCAACGTGTACTACAAAGGTGGGAAGCAAGTAAACTTGCCCACTTTGAATTTGGAGAAGGGGCAAGTAAATTGCTTGCGTGGAAGTCCAGGACCGACCGAACCCGTAATAATATAGGGGAGATAAAAACTAGTTCGGGTATTAAAACATCAGACGTAGAAATAAGGTCTGCCTTCAAAAACTTCTTTCAAAACATATATCAGGAAGATAATAATATCACTTCCGATAGTATAAAGGAGTGGCTGAGTAAGATCTCCTTGCCATCCTTCTCCTTAGAGCAAACGGCCTTTTTAGATCAGCCTATAACGGAAGAAGAAGTAGTGATGGCTATACATAACAGCAAAAATGGCAAGGCGGCCGGGCCAGATGGCTTGCCCGCAGAGATTTATAAACGTATTACGGAAGATATTTCTCCTTTCCTAACAATATTATTTAATCAAATTTTGTTGGAAGGAGATTTACCACCTATATCTTGGAATAATGCAACTATCACACTTATCCTGAAACCAGGCAAGCCCTCCACCGATTGCGGCTCTTATCGCCCCATTTCAATACTTAATACTGATTACAAGGTTTTTACTTCCCTCTTGGCTAAGAGGTTAGGTCAGGTTGCTCCTTCAGTTCTGCATTCAAATCAAAAAGGCTTTGTCAGGGGTCGCCAGCTCTATGAGCTGACATACGATTTGATTGGAGTAATAGATATGGCTTCTAGCTCTTCATTACCCCTGGCAGTTCTCACGTTGGACGCGACCAAGGCCTTCGACAGGGTCAACTGGTTGTACTTGTCGGAGGCCTTGGGAAAGTTTGGAGTGGGTCGGTCCTTTCGCAGAGCAGTAGAGCTGTTATACCATAGGCCATCAGCTTCTGTTATGGTAAATGGTGGTTTATCAGAACCTATTATAATAACTAGGGGAACTAGACAGGGTTGCCCCCTGTCACCCCTCCTTTTCGATCTCTACATTGAGCCGTTTGCTCAAAAAATTCGAGATGAGAGTAGCATTATACCATTTAAATATAGAGATTGGGAAAATAAGGTGTCCCTATATGCGGACGATATCATGATAATTACAAAAGACATCAGCTCTGCATTTCCATCTGCCATAAAACTAGCACTGGAATTTGGTAAGATCTCCGGGTATGAAGTAAATGCCTCCAAGACCGAGGTCATGGAATGGAACAGTATAACAACAGGGCTTCCAGTGCAACTCTGTAGCAGTATGAGGTACTTGGGTATAAGAATTGTTAAAGACATAAACCTAATTGCTTCTACAAATTTTAACTTAGTTGCCAAGGAATGTAGGAAGTTAATGGGCTCTTGGAGTCATCTCCCTTTAACGCTTTTGGGTCGCTCAAATCTAGTAAAATTGACTATTTTACCTAAGTTAACTTTTATTTTTAATAGTATCCCCCTATTTTTTGAAACCTCACTAATAGCGAAGATGCAATCTGATATATCTTCTTTTATATGGAAGAAGAAAAGTGTAAGAATAGCATGGAAGAAATTAAGGCGGCGCAGGGAGAAGGGGGGATTGGCAGGCCCGGACCTTCAGATCTATGCCTGGGCTTTTCAGATGTCGCATGCCCGAATGCTCTTAAACACTCTATCAGATCATGGCATAGGATTAATGTTTAAAGCATTACTACAGTACGAAGGGATAGGGCAGAAGGGGTTTCTTTTTAAGTTTGGAGACCCCAAATTTTTCAAAAAAATCAAATTGAAGGTGTTGTCAGGCCTAGCAAAAACCTGGTATAATCTCAGAGTTGCTACCAAAATAGGATATTACTTAAACCGTTCTCCCATATGGGACCTTCCTGCTTCTCTTGGTTGGGCTAACGATGTATTAACATATCCACTAAAAGATGCTAACATCTCAACCTGGGGTGACCTGTTTGTAGAAGGGGTTATGCTATCCTGGGAACATTTAGTAAGTAAAGTGGGCCCCGATCTTTCTAGACTGAAGTACTTACAAATTTCAAGCTGGGCACAAGCACTATCCTCTCGGACATCTCGCCGCGTCCATTTGCCCATAGGTGGCAGCAGTTATTTGGAATCTTCTCTGTTAGATAAGACATCAGGACCAAAGGAGGTTTCTTTCTTCTATAATTTAATCTTGGAGGAAATAGACGGTGAATTCCATCTCCCGGATCAACTTTGGGGTTCCCTGTTGCCATCTGTTAATTTACATGAACTATGGATAACATCTTGCAATGTTCTCTGGGACTTAGTGAAACCGGCTTGGCTTCGTAGAAATCATCTTTTCACTATGCATAGGGCATATTATTCCCCACAAAGATTGTCTAAATTTACAAGAGCGGAGCCGGTTGCGTGTGCTCGATGTGGCCTAGTGGGGGCTTCAGACACACATATGTTCTATGAATGCCCACAGTTAACATCATATTGGCAATCAATAGGTAACAAATTAACATCTCTTACAGGCTCCACCGTTGTAATAGATCTCCGGTTGGTAATATTTGGAGTTATGGAGCAGAAACGCAGCCCTAATAATAACCTATTGTTTTATTCCATGTTGTTGGCCCGACGAGAAATATGCAAGCGGTGGAAAGAGGCTTCTCCCCCGACTTTCTACGACTGGTGCTCCTCAATGTTGCAAACATCAAAGATGGACATGTCCAGGTCTGGAATAACAAATAAAAGAGCATTTTGGCAGATATTAGTCCTATGAGTTTGAGCTGGGGGTTTTTTTTTTTTTCCCCAGTTCCAATGATTACGAAGCCATGATACACTTCTTCTGCTAACACATCTTCGCTCTTTATTTAGCGATCAGGTGGCAAAAGCAATGGTGGTAACTGGCTATTGGTAAATATCTGTCTAACGCAAACATAATGGGGTTTTAAGGTGAATAGTTCAAATGACATTGCTGAGGGGTGCAGACGGAATTGCACATCGAACATGGCCCCTTCCAGCCTTTGGCTGAGGCAGCGTGTCAGTCATACTATGAGCCAGATTACCCTGTCCGAATATCTTGACAGATTAGTACCATGGTGGAGATGAGGAACAAAGAAAAAAAAAAAAAAAAAAAACATTTGTGGACCTTTTTCCAGATCTTCAGTGCACTCTCGAGACATTTATATGGAGGTTTTTTATAATATTTTGGAACGCTTTGTCATTGAAATAATCCCTCAGCAGCATTCCCAATAGCCAGCTGATAGATAGTAGGTATTCTCGGCCGTCCCACCTCTCCATTTTCACAAAAGTAAAAGATTCCAGATTGTTGTAGGGCAGTAGCCCAGTAATATAGCGATATATTGGGGGCTCCCCAACCACCCCGTTCCTTTGGTAGAGTCAGATATTTATAGACACGCCGTACCTTTCGGTAGCCCCATATGAGTCTAGAGAGCATACCCTTAATTTTATGTATTTTACTGACAGTTAATTCCAGCAGTATCGCTCGGAGTAGATATACAATTTTGGGAAATATCTTAATTTTAATTACATTGATTCTGCCAATTAGTGTAAGATGCAGATTGTCTTTACGTCTGAGCTCATTATTTATTATTTCCATCACTGGATCAATATTAGTCGCCCAAAGACTACTTATTTCTGCTGTTATTTTGACTCCTAAATACGTGGCTATCTCGGTTACCTAAGAGTCTTGTAGCTGACATTGGGAGAAGCATACAATTTGTGTTTTACCTTTATTTAAAAGATATCCGGATTCCTCCCCGAATTTTATTGCCATATTTTCTATCTCCTTGATGGCTTCTCGAGGTTCTGCAGTAACTATCGCAATATCGTCTATGTATGCGAGGTGGGTGGGGTGGTGGTGCTGGGTACCGGTATAGGCCAGGGTCTGAAGGGTGTTGTGGAGCGGGGAGGGTTTGGTGGGAGGGCAAGGTGAGGGGGGTAAAGGGTGGGAGATAAGCAAAAAAAAGGAAATCAGAGATGTACATCTATAACAGAAAACCCAGTAATGAGTTGCCAGATCAGCCATGGCCAGGCAAGAGGAAAATTGCTGGAAAATATATATAAATATAGGCTATGCTCATCTAACGTTGGCGGTCTAAATGATAAAAGAGAGAAAGGATATATGAGATACTTAGAACGCTGAACCCAGATGTGATATGTTTACAAGAAACACATATTCCATGGTGTAATAAAGCTTTTCTTGAGATTAGGGGTTACTGTTTAGTGGTATGCTCCTCTCAAACTACTACGATAAGAGGGGTGGCTCCCTCCCTATATATATATATAGGGAGGGAGCCTAGGGTACACAGGGCAATCAGGGCATACAAAGGTAGCCATGGTTTATGTGATGTTTGGGTAGAAAAACAACGATCAGATCCCAGATTCACATACTTTCCCATCTGCATGGGAAATGTTTGTGCGATTGGATTACTTTTTTGCATCCTGTCTACTGATGGTTAATCTGGATATTATTAAACTACCTCAATTATACTCAGATCATAACCCTCTGATTCTGGAACTACATGGGGTACTGGCTATTAACCAGAGGATTTCTTGGTCATTTGATAGAAAGCTATTGATTGATGAAAAATGTTGCATATATATCAAACAATGGGCTCAGGAATTCTTTGACACCAACAGATATAGTGCCTCTCGTGAGGTGGTTTGGAATACTTTTAAGGCTGCCTTGAGAGGCGAAATATTTGGGTTTGTAGCTCAATCTCGGAAGCATCGAAAGGCACAGGTTGACCAACTAATTAGTAAATTGTCTGAATTAGAGGCAGAACATACTGAAGTAATAAATAAAGGGGGGTCCAACAGCTTATTTAACGTGCAAGGGACCAAACTAGCGTTTAGTAAATCTGAAAGAAACCCGTATTTTCAAGAGAAAGTGGATCAAATGTCTCAAGCTTACCGGCAGAACTATATGAATATCGGGAGGCTACGGGGGGCTTTTGACTTTAACAACCAGGCAGAAAAATGTCAGGAATAACATTTTAAAAATTAAGGATAAAAATAACCGCTTAGTAACCGGCCCACAAAAAATTACAGAGGTATTTGAAGAATTTTATAGTAGGCTGTATCAACTGGATGAACCCCTGGGAGAACATGTAGAGCTAGAAGATGAGAGCCTTATGTTACCAAGGTTGGGCAATGAAACAGCCTTGGAACTAGAACAGGAAATAACCATAGAAGAAGTTCAGGAAGCACTAGGGTCTCTTTCTTCGGGGAAAGCTACAGGTCCGGATAAAATCCCGTTAGAACTTTATAAGATGCTATCATCTCAAATACTCCCTATTATGCAAGATTTATTCTTGGGCATACAATATAGAGGGATTCCTCCTGTGTCGTGGCAGGGTACGGATGTGGTTGTCTTTCTTAAGAAAGATAAACTGTCAGAAATGCCGTCTTCGTACCTGTAATGGCTGGATTTTCTGAGTAGGTGGGATCAGCCCCCAGGGGCCCCTCCAACCCAGCCAGAACGTACTCACCTTCCCTCCTCAGGACCACCTATCCAGGCACCTGGTACCTACCTGAGGATGGGGAACTCGCAATATACAAGCTCATATTATCAAAAACACCACTAAATCTATAGGGATACTAAGAATACTCACTGATTACTAGGGATATCCATACCCTACACCACACTTATTCACATCAGTTGGTCTCGCGGCCACCCTGACCCAGACCGTTCTACCCTAGGGCAGATATGACACACAATCCGGTGCGTCTACACACGGGCCTGCAGAACCCAATGCTCTCTTCTCCAAAGTGTTTGCAATCCTGCAAAACTACACACTAGTTCGACTACCTAGTGCTCTCATTTACTCAAGCCACAATCCAGTGGGTATACACACTGGTAATCCTCCCCAGTGCTCTCATTAACGCCGCATATCAACGACGACCACATTCCTATGAACACCTATACATATATATATATATATTGGGAAGTCTCTTCACTAAGGGTCTGCTACTACAATAATATTATGGGATGGTGTACTAACTTAGTCCCTTGGTTGCAAGTCTCCTCTCTCCCTCACTATTACTTACCTGATCAGGGGTAGCATCTGTTCAAACAGTAATACCTACCAGGAGTGATTACCCTCACTGTATGGGGATAAAGATATACACACTATGTGACTGAGTTATTTCTTGATTTAAGCGCTCCTACTCCCTTTTTTGATCCATCAGTGGCTCAACAGCAACTGGCGTGAAGCCAGGATAACTTTATCATAAAAGAACTCATGCACACTAATTCACTAATTAATGGGGTCATTTATTATTAGTACAATATAAACCTTTACACAGAACTGACAAAGACTATAGGTAGAACACACCGCTGAAAGAGAAGGATTAAACATAACAGGAACACTCCGCTGAAAGGGAAAAGATTAGACATAAAGTGTAAGTGTAACTAATTCAGACTACCTCACCTATTAGAAGGAAGATTTCTCTCTCTGCCTCTGGTGGGATTAGGGCTCTCTCTCTGCCTCTGGTGGGATTAGGGCTCTCTCTGTCTCTCCCTCCTTCACCACATCACCACGCCTCTGGTTCAGTTGCTCCAGCTGACAGCCTTCTTTGATGCTCTCTGCACTGCTTTCTCTCTCCTCATCTTCAGCAATCGTCTGCCTTCTTTCTCCATTCAAGAACTGCACTCTATTCTGCAGCTCCAGCAGACATCCTCTCTCTCTCTGCAAGCTGTTCTGAGCTCCAAGCTGTTCTGAGCTCCCAGCAGTTCTGTGCTCCAAGCTGTTCTGAGCACCACACTGAACTGCACACCACGCTGGACTGACCTCCAAACTGAACTGAACACTCCTCCTCTCCTGTAGCTCACTAATATGGAAGCTTGTCCTTTCATGGAAAGTTACGGCCAGTAACCTGCCGCCCACCAAATTCTTGTACCTCCCCGTACCAAGGACACGTTCCCAGCTGGCCAGCCTGAAGTTGTGTCTTCGGAGTGGAGAAAAATACATTCCTTCGATAAGGGCCAGCCTGAACTGGTTCTCTCCAAGCGAACAACAGCCTTAACTATAAACTTTGCCTTTGCCCTGAAAAGCCTCTCAGCTTCATCAAGATGGAGTCCCTCTAGCTCTAGGCCTGTAGGCCTGAAAGGGGTGAAATGCTCCTTAGCTCTGTCAGAATACCTACATAAACCATACCAATGTGTCTAATATGTCAAAGCCAATAGGCAATAGACAGGTGAAAGTCAAGAATAAAGGCATATTAAGCAGCTATCCTCTTCTAGATCTGGAAAAAAGGGCTTAAAAGGGCCAACACAGGCTATGAATACCTATACTAGATGCGAGAAAGATTAATGATCTATATCACTGCTAAATAAAGCCAAAAACTCTGCCATTACATTGCACCCCTAGATCCTTATCTTGCGAGCATCAGTAAACAACAACAACCATCTAAACAAACATCAACATAATCTATCCAACATAGGCTAAGAATACCTATCCTAGATGTGAGCAAGATTAAGATCTATATCACTGCTAAATATCTCTGCCATCCACCCTTAGATCCTTATCTTGCGAACATCTTATAAACAATAACATCTAGATAAACAAACATCAACACAATCTATCAATAAATCAAAACCTAAAAAACTCCCTAAAAACAATGACAACTCAAGGAAATTCCACCTGAAACTCAATTGTAGGGAATACAAACCTAAAAACAAATCAAAGCACCCTTGACTTGAATGCTGAAACATATCTGATAACAACAGAAACTAACCAAAGCATCCTCAAACTAAATGTGCCTCAACTTCTAATGATAACTGGTGAAATCTAGTGATATAGGGACTTATGTGTTGAATGAAAACAGCAAGGGGCCTAAATGGGGCCTACTTCGGACAACTTAAGGCTAAATGAGGCCTACCTACTATTGTCAACTTAAGAACTAAATGTGTTTCAACTCCTAATGAGAAAACAACAAAGGGCCTAAATGAGCCCTACGTACTATAGGCAACTTAAGCTAATGATGACTCATGAAACTATTGGTGTAGGGGCTTGTTTGTGGGATGAAAATACATTTGTCAATTTAAAGTGAAATCTGAGAAGTACTGTTTCAAGGTCTGGGCAAACATTAATACATAATCATAACAATCCAAAATTTAAGGTAACCACCCTTTGATCAATCAAGGTGAAAATGTAAGAACAGTAAAAAAAAAAACCAACCCCATTTCTACAAGATAGCTGGTGTAACATCAAGCTTTTAAATCACACTGTGGAACACATGTGGGCACCACCATTCAAAAAGAAAAGTCCTTCATTGGCAAAAACTGTTTTGAAGAAAACAGAAAAACTATAATAGGTGACATGTTTTTTGCTTTAAAAGTGGGGCCTGCTTGTCCAAGGGATTATGAAACGAAATCCATTTAGAATTCTGTCACAAATAAAACATGTTTGTGGGTTTTTTTTTTTTTTTTTTAAGGTGGGGCCTGCTCGTAGTGATGTCAACAAAAAAATGCAGGCCAAGGAATTATATAACCCAGTCCAAATTCTTCAGTGTAGGCCACCACCCTGCATCCTCGGTATCCGGACACTTCCTCCAATGCGGCCATCCATCACCCTTCCGGTCCGGTCTGGTCTGGTCTGGTCTGATCTGATTCCATCATCCAAAAATAATAAACTAAAATAAAAACATGAAAGTAAAAAGCTAAAACAAGAAAAGAAGTGGAAGGGGGAGGGACCCACGCGCAACCACAACTTCAGCAATCCTAGAAACAAGAGAACAAGTATCATTAATCTTGCAAAATAAAATTTTCCATTTAAAAAGCACCCCGGGTGCCTTTCATTATTGAAAAGAAAATATCCTAATTAATTAAAAACATTCAAAATTTAACTTTTAATAATAATTAGCAGGGCCTAACATACCCTAATCCTCACTAAGCCAGCCCCTCCCTTCAGAGCAGGAGCCACGCTACAGTATGAGGCTACTTGAAACACTGCCATATGATGAGCCTCTCTAAGCCAGCCCCTCCCTTAAATAAACAAGCCATCCGCGGAAGAAAATTGGATTGTAGCCAATCATAACGAACTGGGACGTGATCGAAACTTGCAGAGCAAAGGAAAAAAAAACTCGTCTGCACAAACCAGCTGGTCTGCCAAGGTCGACAAACAAATACCTTTGCCTGTTCTCATGCCTGATTTGTGCTAACCAACGAAAGCTAGCATTTTAAAAAAAAAACAATTCTGTTACTTTTGTCCAACTAATTCAGCTAAAGGCAAGACATTTAAAATATGGGCACTTATTTAGAAAGGGGCAACTAACTTATGCACACAAGATTATACATTCTGCATTTGGGGAAAAAAAAACGAATTAACATGGTCCATTGTCAGCTGCTGAAAAGAGAAATAATTTGTAAAACAACATAAAATGCAGATACATTTCAACATTGTATTTAATTTAAGGTTTTGCTGACACATTTATAAAAGCATACATTTTAATTTACATTTGGGAAAATAATAATGTTACATTTTAACATTTTTTCTTTCAAAGGCACATGGTTGCCTTCCACTAATTAAAAGCACATGTTACCATGCACTGTCGGGCAAGATTGATTATTCTGAACCTATGATCATTGCAACCAGCACATTCCTGTCTAGATGGAAACCCTCAAAGAAATAATTAATGAAAACAGCTCCGTAGCGTGCACTCTAACGGGCCATCTTTTTAACATTTCACTCATTTTTTAAAAAAAAACACAGCTCTCTCCGTAATCCGACTGGTTGATTTATAACCACATCAGTTCCAAGGCAAACCCACACAAATTCGTAGACGCATTTCAAAAAGAATGTGAAATGAACAAAACCCTTTGCAAAGCACAAGATGGTACCTTTCCGTCAAGAAACTGACAAAACACATAGGCAGACCAAGGAATCAAAAAAAAAGTCAAAATCAAACCATCAAATAATCCTTAAAATAATCCACTGACTTTTATAGTCAGGTCAGATAACCATGCATGTTGACAGCATGTAAAAAAAAAAGACTGCCATCTCAACTCAAGATATTAACCCTTTGGCAGCTCAAGCACAATCATTCCCCAATGTCCATGGATACATGGGAAAATCATGAGCACATTTCTTCACGTTTACAGATGACACGTACACATATTTTCAAAAACGTTATCCCCAAGCACCCGAGAGAGATCCAGCTCTCTTCTGCCAAACGTAATGATAACATGCCCTGTCCAAGCCATGACCACATGGCGCTATTCACAAGCCATATTTACAAGACAAGCTTTTCACAAACAACATTTCCAAGGCGCAATGCACAAGGAACACAGCAGATCAACATGAGAACATGCACCTCACAAGCCACATTAATACGGCGCTATTCACAAGTCATATTTACAAGGAGCTATATTCAAAGAACTCCACAAATCATATTACAATGAACACATTTCACATTGCACAGCATAAGCAAATGCAGCAAGCAATTGAATGGGCAATTTAAAAGCATTTTTTACACACATTTATACAATTGGACCATCACATAGATGTAACTGGCTTCCTCATGTAATGCCATCCTTCAACTCTGACAGTTTAAACACCAAGATGAAAACCATTCCTTCCACCCTGAATAAACCAAATGCCATGATGTAATGCAATCTCCTCACGCTACCCCATAGGTCTCACAGGCTACATAAACTGCAACATTACGCCAGATGGAACCAGCGTTCAGGGCACTCCCTCAGAACACATGGGAAACTCTCTAAGCACATGGCCAGATCACACAGGCTTCGTAAAATGACGACTACGCCAGATGTAATGTCTGGCGCTCAGGGCACTCCCTCACAACACATGGGAAACTATCCAAGCACATGGCCAGGTCACACAGGATTCGTAAGCAGCCGACTACGCCAGATGTAATGTCTGGATTTTCTGAGTAGGTGGGATCAGCCCCCAGGGGCCCCTCCAACCCAGCCAGAACGTACTCACCTTCCCTCCTCAGGACCACCTATCCAGGCACCTGGTACCTACCTGAGGATGGGGAACTCGCAATATACAAGCTCATATTATCAAAAACACCACTAAATCTATAGGGATACTAAGAATACTCACTGATTACTAGGGATATCCATACCCTACACCACACTTATTCACATCAGTTGGTCTCGCGGCCACCCTGACCCAGACCGTTCTACCCTAGGGCAGATATGACACACAATCCGGTGCGTCTACACACGGGCCTGCAGAACCCAATGCTCTCTTCTCCAAAGTGTTTGCAATCCTGCAAAACTACACACTAGTTCGACTACCTAGTGCTCTCATTTACTCAAGCCACAATCCAGTGGGTATACACACTGGTAATCCTCCCCAGTGCTCTCATTAACGCCGCATATCAACGACGACCACATTCCTATGAACACCTATACATATATATATATATATTGGGAAGTCTCTTCACTAAGGGTCTGCTACTACAATAATATTATGGGATGGTGTACTAACTTAGTCCCTTGGTTGCAAGTCTCCTCCCTCCCTCACTATTACTTACCTGATCAGGGGTAGCATCTGCTCAAACAGTAATACCTACCAGGAGTGATTACCCTCACTGTATGGGGATAAAGATATACACACTATGTGACTGAGTTATTTCTTGATTTAAGCGCTCCTACTCCCTTTTTTGATCCATCAGTGGCTCAACAGCAACTGGCGTGAAGCCAGGATAACTTTATCATAAAAGAACTCATGCACACTAATTCACTAATTAATGGGGTCATTTATTATTAGTACAATATAAACCTTTACACAGAACTGACAAAGACTATAGGTAGAACACACCGCTGAAAGAGAAGGATTAAACATAACAGGAACACTCCGCTGAAAGGGAAAAGATTAGACATAAAGTGTAAGTGTAACTAATTCAGACTACCTCACCTATTAGAAGGAAGATTTCTCTCTCTGCCTCTGGTGGGATTAGGGCTCTCTCTCTGCCTCTGGTGGGATTAGGGCTCTCTCTGTCTCTCCCTCCTTCACCACATCACCACGCCTCTGGTTCAGTTGCTCCAGCTGACAGCCTTCTTTGATGCTCTCTGCACTGCTTTCTCTCTCCTCATCTTCAGCAATCGTCTGCCTTCTTTCTCCATTCAAGAACTGCACTCTATTCTGCAGCTCCAGCAGACATCCTCTCTCTCTCTGCAAGCTGTTCTGAGCTCCAAGCTGTTCTGAGCTCCCAGCAGTTCTGTGCTCCAAGCTGTTCTGAGCACCACGCTGAACTGCACACCACGCTGGACTGACCTCCAAACTGAACTGAACACTCCTCCTCTCCTGTAGCTCACTAATATGGAAGCTTGTCCTTTCATGGAAAGTTACGGCCAGTAACCTGCCGCCCACCAAATTCTTGTACCTCCCCGTACCAAGGACACGTTCCCAGCTGGCCAGCCTGAAGTTGTGTCTTCGGAGTGGAGAAAAATACATTCCTTCGATAAGGGCCAGCCTGAACTGGTTCTCTCCAAGGGAACAACAGCCTTAACTATAAACTTTGCCTTTGCCCTGAAAAGCCTCTCAGCTTCATCAAGATGGAGTCCCTCTAGCTCTAGGCTTGTAGGCCTGAAAGGGGTGAAATGCTCCTTAGCTCTGTCAGAATACCTACATAAACCATACCAATGTGTCTAATATGTCAAAGCCAATAGGCAATAGACAGGTGAAAGTCAAGAATAAAGGCATATTAAGCAGCTATCCTCTTCTAGATCTGGAAAAAAGGGCTTAAAAGGGCCAACACAGGCTATGAATACCT
The DNA here is from genome assembly GCF_964263255.1 of Lissotriton vulgaris. Taxonomy (NCBI): domain Eukaryota; kingdom Metazoa; phylum Chordata; class Amphibia; order Caudata; family Salamandridae; genus Lissotriton; species Lissotriton vulgaris. The sequence continues at coordinate 219,346 of NW_028241679.1, read as the reverse complement.
ATACTAGATGCGAGCAAGATTAATGATCTATATCACTGCTAAATAAAGCCAAAAACTCTGCCATTACAGTACCGCCCAATATCACTTATGAATGCGAATGCGAAAGTCTATTCTAAAATAATGGCCACTCGATTGCAAAAGACCATTGTTGCACTTATTTCACCTCGGCAACACGGCTTTGTTCCTGGCAAGGGGACCACAGACCATACTAGATGCGTTATTTCAATATTGGACATCTCAGAGGTGGAAGACAGGAAGGGGGCTGTGGTCCTCCTGGACACAGAAAAGGCTTTTTACCGGTTGCCCTGTCAATATCTATGGGGGAACTTGATAGAGAATTTCGTCCCGGAATACTGAGGGCTCTTCAGGCTATGTACTACAGACATTATGCACAGAAACAAATAATGGGACACACTTCCAGGAGGGTGGAGATCGCCAGAGGCACATGCCAGGGCTGTCCCTGCTCTCCCATTTTGTTCACATTTTATTTGGATCCCTTTATTACCCGAGTTCTGCATAACCAACTAATTAAACCAGTTGTAACACATGGCTATGAGACGAAAATACTCGCGTACTCAAAAAGATATTTCTAATGAAGCAGCCTTCTTACACTCCGAGTTTACAGGTCTCCTCATGAATCTCTGTTTTATTTTTATTTTTATGTATGTCTTCACCTCTGTCAATTAACTCTGACCTTCTCTCTTGTCCTACTTGTTTCCTCAACTCCATGGTCTCTGTTCAACTCTGTCTGCCTAATTCCTTTCTTTGTCTCCATGTCTGTTCACTGAGTTCCTTGAGGCGATTTTTTGAGCTGGATTTTTAATAGCGGACCTTACATTTCATCTGATATTTTAGGGAAAAGTGATGTTGTCCTGTCTGACCTTCAAGGAGGAATAGCTTTTCTGGAAAAGCAGGCTTTGAAACCTTGGATAATCTGTTTTCTGTTTCTCTGTAATCCTTAGAATAAAGGCATGTACTATATATGCGAGGAAATGCCACGTTCCATCCAGTTTTCTATTTTTACAAAATACTTTGTGTATTCTTTCATGTAGGGAGACTCCGGAGGACCCATGGTGTGTGCATCAGTTGGCGGCTCCTGGTTCCTGGCCGGCATCGTGAGCTGGGGAGAGGGATGTGCGAAGGCCAATCGCCCCGGAGTCTACACCCTGGTCACCGCCTACACCGAATGGATTCAGCGATATGTGACAACTGTGACATTCCATCAGGCATTTTTCAACTACGCTCCCACCACCAGCTACATCAGCACTACTGACCCCAACGTGAACACACATGAAAGAGGTACCAGCACTAGCATTGACTACGGCATTCTTGTAATAACAAAACAACTAATATACTTTAAAGGGAAAAAACGTCTCCCTTTCATAAAAATTTAAAAAATATGATGACGATAAGGAAAACTCTGTGGCCATATTATGATGGGCAATGCTGGCTCTGTGCGGAGCATAGGGTCGGGGTTTCTGCAGCTGCTGTGTGTTAGGTGAATTCATTTAACCCAATTTTCTTCTGAGTTACTACTTTATTTTAGACAGTACTGCTCTGTTGAGCTGTGTTGTTTAAAACTAATTCACTTTCCTTGCTGCAGGTGCATAAAAGCAGATACTCATCTCAATTGGCAAAGTCCATAATGGCATTGGCGAAGTGGGTTAAACTGGGCATCCTAATAAAGTTAATGAGATTGCCAAAATTCCTGCCATAAAAATAGATGCTTATAATAAAAAGCTTGTTTTTCTCATTTGACAGCCGAGCATGTTTAACAGAAACATAGGGCCTTGTTTGCTAATCTTTTGAGCCAAGGAAGAGTCACACTAAGGGACACAAATCAAAGGTATTTACTTTCAAGTACAAAAAGTGTTTTGCTTTTTTGTTTTAAACAATCTTTATTGCAGATTTTTGTTAACTATACATTTGGCCGAACCCCCCACCCACCGCCCCCAGGAGACCATGTGGTAATTATACAATCAAACATAAGTAGATACAAATTACAGCTCAATAATTTGTTGAGGATATATGTACAGATGTAGAAACAAAAAGAAAAAAGAAAAGAGAGGAGTACATAAACAGGAGAGGAGAGTAGAAAACAATTTTATATAATATCAACATATTCCGTTTCTAATGTCTCTGATTATTCCCCCTAATCATTCTCTTCTATCCAGTCAAGTAGGGGACCCCAAATCTTCATTCCTCTTCTACGAGTATTATACCCTTTGTTTCTATAGATAGCAACTTCAATGCTACATGTTGCCAGCAGTCTGGCCCTCCACTGTATATATGACGGTGGTATTGGATCAAGCCAGGCTGACGCAACACACAGACGAAGCACCCCCATCGCGACAAAAATTAAACCCTGAATCTGTTTTGGCCTTTCATTGTTTGACACCCCCAGCATGATTTCTGATGTTGTGATGTTTACCTCATAATGCGCTATCTCTGTGAGAAAGCTTGATATTTCAGCTATTAGATTAGTTGGCGAGTCACAGGAGGCAAACATGTGAATGGCATCTGCCGCTGGGAATGAGCAGCGTGGACAAGTTGTGCCTTTCCCAGTTCCCCACTTAGCTATTTTAGATGGGGTATAATACAATGAAAAATAGGTCTTATAATATTGTGCTTGAAGCCTTATAGACATAAGGCATGAAAGTGACATTTCATATGAATATGCCAAACTTTGGTTAGATAATTCAAGTTTGGTCTGCCATGCTATTATATGTTTGTTCATGTCATCTGGTAACAATATATTCATAGCCCCATAGATTTCACCAATTTTTGAGGATGTTTCCCTATATAAGTTACCTATGAAAGAATACAGTTGAAATTTGATCCGGCCACCCTCTTTCTTCAATAAAAAATCTCTCACTTGAAGAAATTTAAAAAAATCCCTATTAGGAATATTGAATTCTAACTTTAATTCGGCAAATGATTTAAATCCATTAGTCGAGAAAGAACAGCCAAGATGGGTAATCCCCAGATCATTCCATTTCTTTATATAATTGTCGTGGAAGATCTCAGGAAGATCTGAGTTCTGATTTACGGGAGTGTAATAGGAATAGCGACCTATTCCTAATAGTTTTTTAACATTCCCCCAGACTTTGCTTACATTTGACTTTTTTGAAATACCCGTCATTAACATGTCGCCATAGGCATCCAGTGGCCCCTTCTCCCAAAATAAGTTCTTGTGGTGTTAATATATTGCCGCTGCCTCGGTTACCAGTTATAAGACTCAAGCTATACCTTAATACTGTGGCCCAGTAGTATAACTTGTAGTTGGGGAGAGCCCAACCTCCACGTTCTCTTGAATTAGTGAGCCACCGCAATGCCCTGCACGGTCGATTATATCCCCAGACAAATCTAGAAAACAATGTATCTATATTTTTAAATACCTGTGGGGGAAATTCTAAACAAATAGCCTGAAAAATAATACAGAAACTTAGGTAAAAACAACATCTTAATTACGTTAGTTCGACCACCAATAGTTAGATGGAGATTATTCAGTCTGGTCAGTTCTTTCTTGGTGCGTTGTATAAGTGGATCTATATTGATGCTGACAATGCACTCTATAGCAGCACAGATGCTGACCCCCAGATATGTCGCCTTTTCAGTTACTCTAAAGTCATTCATCATAATCGTGTTATTCAACACAATCTGTGTCTTACTAGCATTCAGTTTATACCCAGAGGCTTCACCAAAGAGTAGTGCTTCTGTTTCTATCACACTTATAGCATTTATAGGGTCCCCTGTAACAATGGCGATGTCATCAGCATATCCTAAGCATTTTGTGTCCATATCTCATACTAGGATAGGAGGAATTAGTGCATTATTTTCGAACCTCCGGATAAATGTATCTATATAGATAGCGAATAGGAGGGGTGAGCAAGGGCACCCTTGTCTAGTCCCCCTAGTAATAGTGAAATTTTCTGACAGGATCCCGTTGATCAAGACACTGGCTCTAGGGTTTACATACAACTGTTTAATAGCAGTTATAATTTTTTCACCAATACCACAGTTTGCCATTGCCGCCCACAGGAACTTCCAGGAGACCCTATCAAACGCCTTTTCTGCATCTAGCAGGATGAGTGCCATAGGGTCTCCTGTAGTTCCCGTGTAGTCAAAGAGAGAAATAACTCTTTGTACATGGTCGATAGTAGACCTTCCTGGTGTAAACCTGTGTTGCCTCTCAGAGACTATTTTATGAATCAGAGGTGCCAGTCGTGATGCTAATAATTTAGAATAAATTTTGGAGTCCCCGTTTATCAGGGTAATTGGTCGATAAGATCCCATTTCCTGTTGGTTTTTATTTTTTCTAGGAAAAACTACTATTTTCGCTGATGACCATGACCTCGGTGGGTTCCCCCCTTGCCCAATGGATTGAAAAAGTTCTAAAACAATCCCCCTGATTTGTGGCGCAAATTTTACATAAAATTCTGTGGGTATTCCATCCAAACCCGTTGCCTTACCATTAGGCATGGAATTCACTGATAATAGAATTTCCTCCCACTGTATGGGACCATCTAGTATATCTCGATCATCTGTATCCAACTGATCTTTGGTAGTTAGACCCAAATATAAATCGGGTTTGCGTCCCACATTATCGGTTTCATGATATAAGTTCTGGTAGAACTTCTGGAAAGCAGTTCTTATATCAGAAGGTTCTACTATCAGGCCTGCTACCGGATCGATGATTTCTTTTATTAAAGTAGTTGACGATTCTTCCCGGGTTCGGACAGCTAATTGGTGGCCTACCGTTTCGCTTAACTCATATGTTTTCTCTTTCTTAGAGTTAGCACTTGCAATCGCCTTTTCGATTAAAATTTCCGAGATGTAGTTCTTTGCGATTGCTACCCTACTTACAGCAGAGTCTACTTCCCTGCCTTCATGTACTGCTTTGATCAGATCCTCCTCAGCATTACATAGATTCTGATCAAGAGCTGTCATTTTTCTCCTCCTTTCTCAATTAAACCGAAGAGAAAAACGCATGGTTTCGCCCCTAATACAAGCCTTCAGGGTATCCCACACTACATCCACTGTTGCAGACCCTATGCTTTCAGACAGGAAAACCGGGATCCATGTTCTCATATATTGACAATATCCTTCATTATATAAAAGAGCCTTTTCAAACGTCCATGTATTTAGTGAAGGTTTATCTATGCCACACGTAAGGCTGAGTACTAGTGGATTATGATCCGAGAGGATTCTTGGCAGTTTTTCAATTTGGCACCCTGATTTCAAAACATTAGACATAAACATATAATCTAACCTTTCGTGTCTTGAATGTGGGTGAGAAAAATAGGTATACCCAGGATCCCCTGGATGTTTTGCTATCCATCCATCTACTAAACCATGTAACCCACACATATCTTTTAATGCTTGAAAAACTTTATGCTTCCTCCCACGAAATTTAAACTCTGGATCCATAGACCAATCGCTAGGTAAGTGAATATTTAGATCCCCGCACACTATCAACGGGAGGGGCCAATGCACAAGTTCATCCGAAACATTGATCAGCACGTCTGGATCGTCAGTAACGTTTCCATAAACGGTGCAAAGTGTTAATTTATTCTTCCCGTTATCATATCCACACTCTACTATAACATATCATCCCGATTTATCCGCAACTGATCTTGAAAACTGCAGCCCTGCCCCTTTTGCTAAAATCGCCACCCCCTTAGTACGTGATCCTTGTGTAGTGGCGGAGATGAGTCGGTATCTAAGTATTTGTAGTAGATGTTTTTGTGCCCCTTCGATATGTGTTTCTTGTAGACAAATAATATTGGCAGATGAAAGCTTGAGTCCCTCTGCCACTTTCTGTCTTTTCTTTACATCGTTGAGGCCACATATATTCATTGAAAGTATTTTTAATTTAGCCATACCAGTTGTTTATTATTACCAAATATTTGTTTTCTAAGTTGCGTTCTACAAAGGAGCTTCCCCCCAGTAATTTCTTTCCTTATGTTTCTCTGCGTGTATCTCACACCTCCGATAAATCCCTTTGAACCTGGTCTCCCCCCCCCACACCCCCCCCTTTACCTCCCCTTGAGGCATCCTGGGTCCAGTAGGATCCAGGTGTGGGCGTCTGTTTGGTCAGGGCGCCTTCGTGCACTCCCACCCCCTGCCCCGCATGGGAGTTATAGTTACTTAGAAAAGAAAAAGTCTATGAAGGCGAGAGCTTTACACCAATTGTTGATAGTCATATATTAAATCCTATTTAGTTAGTGATTAATATTTTTCTCCTCATATTGATCACAACAACATACTTTTTGTAGTTCTTATGGCCCGTTCTGCATCATAAGAAAAAAAAAAAGAAAAAGAAAATTCCATGCATATGTGGATACATCTTTTTTTTTGTTTTTTGTTTTTTTTCCCTTTCTTTCTCTCCTTTCTTCTCCTCTCTTCTTCCCATTTTTCTTCCCTTTTCTCCCTTCCTTCCCCCCTTGAACATTACTGATATCACTTTTTTGTGGTCTTGGAGATTTTTTTAAGGTAATTTTCAGCCTGTATTTCGCTGGTGAAGCTGCGGGTTGATCCCCTGAATACTATTTTCAGTCGGGCAGGGTTCTGTAAAAATACTTTTGCACCTATCTGCTCGAAGGGAGTAAATAGCTGCCTCAACCTCCACCTCCTCTCAACGGTTGCATGGGCAAAGTCAGGTCTTACAAAAAATGCGGTACCATTAAATTCTCTCTTGCTTATAGTGTCTCGAAGTAAAAAATTTCCAAAAAACACCAGCATTGCCCTTGGATATTTAGATTGGTTCTGCGATTGCTTAGGTTGGGTAAGGGGGAAGCGATGGGCTCGTTGAACCTCTCTCTCTAGATCCCAGTTTTGCAGTTCAGGGAGGGCTGATTTGAGAAGTTTAATTACGTACCCCCTAGGGTCATTGCCTTCGACGCCTTCCGGGAGCCCCAGGAAGCGGAGGTTGTTTCTCCTTGATCTATTCTCCTGGTCCTCGATCCTTGTCAACAGGTCCTGTATAATTCCTTCTTGTGTTTTTTCCTGTTTTTGAAGATAAGTAACATCCTTCTCAAGATGATCAGTTCGTGTTTCAACTGAAACCATCCTTTCTGAGATCGCTAAACAGGTGCTTCCCACCTTGTTAACTGCCCCTTGCAGCTTTTGAATGGCTAATTGATGCTTTTGAGTGTCTGTTTTAACATCTTTATGAAGTTTCTTTATGGAGCTTAATATATCTTTCAGAGATGGCTCGGTTGCTTCACCCATTCCCTCGTGTTTTGCACTGGAACGGTGCCCTTTTCTCAGTGTAAATGTCAATCAAATCAACTTTATTTGGTTTCACAATGAATACAGATGAAAACTTCCTCAAATAAAAACTTCCCCCCTAAAATAGTGACTGAGACGATGTATAAAAGACAATTTGGACAGTTAATAAGCAATCAGAATGTGCCAACCTTTACAAAGTGCAGCGTTCCAAAGAAATAGTGTGAAAACGCACAGATTAATCACAGCTAGATCAAAGCCTTACTTCAAATTTTAAAAAGCTAAGCACTTGGAAAGCTGAAAGCATTAATAAAAATATATATGCTGGACGCACTTGCCTATTTTTTTTTTTTTTTACAAGATCGGGATGATAAAAGACTTCCTTGGTAAGTCATAAAAGCTTCAGAACATAACGAAATGAAGCATGTTCTGTGGACACTTACCGTCGCATCCACAGGGCAACTGTCTCTGTCCCTTACGCAGCCCTCTTGGGTTGTCGACACGATGAAAAAGTTCACATCGGAGCCTAGTCAAATAAAAGCGATCATAGGAGTTCACAAACCCCAGTAGATAAGGTTCGATTGTCTAGGTAGTTATTAGCAAAATGAAACGACGTATACTAGGTTTCAAAAGATCCTTAACTTCACTGTCTGCTGTCTACAAAAGGCTTCCTTACTACCGACCAGATCCTCTTGTTACTCGATTCTGGGTTAAAGAAAAGACCTGCTCTCCCCAGGGTCACTAAACACTCCCTGATGTATTTGAGCCTCGGAATGTGGGAGGAGTGTTCAGTGGCCATACAGTCCTATAAAATTGATTTATTTAATGACGTCTCATTACTGGTTCTAATGTTTAACCATAATGAGAGGGGCCAACAAGTCAGTAAGATAGTCCATACCCAGGTCTTCATGAACAAAAAAAGTGGTGGTGCCCTGAGGTACAGCTAAAAGCTGTCTCAAAAAGATATTTTCGGTGATTTGAAGGTCATCAAGGGTAATGTAGCCCTAGATTTTACTGCCATACTTTTGTGATGGACTTCGCCCTATAGAGCTGCAGTACTGCCCCAACTGGTCTTTACCTAATCTGGAGGCAAATTTAAAAATAGCTGCATTCTCCCTAGAGAAACCACTTTTCTTACAAATTGTTAAGGGCCCCCAATTCATCGTGACATCGTGACATCCTACAGGACCCCCAGATAAGACAAAACACAACTCTTGAGTACCAGCAAGGACCCAAACTTAAAATTGTTAAGCCTACTCGATTGAGCACCTACTTGCATTACATAGGATGATGAATTATTGACCAACAAGTCCTGCTCTTCCAAAAAGTAGACAAACAAATTAAGTAACATTTGCAAACCCCTCTCCGTTCTGGCCATCAAGATAGCAGCATCTGCATACAAGAGAACAGGAAGACCACACCGTCCCAGCTGCGGATAATACCCCTGAGTCTCCACCAGTACCCTCTCTAAATTCTTTATATATAGATAAACTAAAAAGGGGCCAACATACAACCCTGTCAGACCCCTCTCTGTATGGAAAACTGCTATGTTACTTTCAAATCTTTGGAGTATCTAATTTCCGCCTTAATTTTTCAATGAAGATCTTGTAGGAAGGAGACAATATCCCTGTCCACCCCCATAGATATCAAAATCTGCCACAACTTGCATCTATATACATGATTGTATGCTGAGGACAGGTCTATAAATTCCGGATAGATGGTACCAGAAAAAGGCATCAGTGTACCTGTTAAGGATCATGAACAGGTTAAGACATTGGTCCATGGCCTATCTTGCAGAACAAAAACCGTACTGAACATCTGATAAGATATCATTTTTGTCCGCCCAGCAAGATAACCTATTCAATAAAATACGCCCCACTACTTTCACCACTGAAACCAACAGAGAAATTGGCCTCTAACAGTGGGTCATGTCTCTGTCCCCTTTTGTAAAAGGGATGATGGTTGGGATGGCCCAGGAAACCGGGAGGCCAACTCTGGCAGCTGCATTGATAACTGAGGTAAGAACAGGGGCCCTCAACTCTAAATAGGAAATATAAGGTCAGGAGGAATCCCATCTGTTCCCGGGACCTTGTTATGAGACAACCTCATTATTCCAGACCTAACTTCCCTCTCTGAGACAGACAAGGTGGATTCCCCCACACCCACTACACAGGAGGCACTCTGGTCAGGTGGGCACCAGAAAATATCCTCAAAATTGATAGAGCGTGCAGGTCACACAACTATATTTTCCCCAACATTCACCTGGGCCCATAATTCAATTACACATGTCTTTAATTAGGTAACCCACACTCTACTACCAGTTTATTTTATTTTCACTAATTCCTACACCATTGGTTTACCAATCCTTGTCACTTGGTACCTGTGACCACATGGATCAGGGAGTTAGATGTAAATAAGGCAGTCAACATACCATAACATTTGCACTCATATAATAACCACAGACTCTGGGAAGGTTTAAACTCTTTATCTAATCATCATCAAAAGTCATAAGCCACAGATTAAAAGCAATAAGACTGTCAATAACCAAGATTAGAAACAGTGTATAACTATGCAAAAGATATAGTATGCCAACCATTTAGCAAACACAAAGTAAAGGGAAGGTAAGAACAAGGAACATGCTATTTCGAAAAACAGACTTTCGCAACTTGACTAAAGGAGGGTAAAGAAATGGAACATACTAAACCAAGAGCTTTCGCAATTATTAACAGTTTGGAAAAAGAGAACACAATATGCAATCTTGAAACTCAATTTTAGCACATAACTATAGGAAAGGTAAAAATTGGAACATACTAATAAATTCAGATAATCAAGCTTAACTCTTTAAAGGAGCGTAAAGAAAGGGAACAATTATGCAATCACGCAAAAACATTTAGAATTTGACTAAAAGGTGGGTAAGAAAATGGAACATGCTAATAAACAGCAAAACATGAATTTATCATTTACTAAGGGAAGGGTAAGAAAAAGGAACATATGCAATCAAAGCTTCAGCAATTTAGGGAGGGTGGAGAAAAGGACACAAATTATATTGACAATTACCCACACAGATTTATATTTACCTAGAATGGTGTGAAGACCAACCCTGGCCATGGGTCAGTTGGAAAGGACAGAAGAACCCAAAGATTTCAGTGTCAGTAGGCCAGCAGGTGCAGATCAGAAAATCAGGACAGGATAACCCCAGAATTTTGCATCAGGACCCGACCACCAAAGGTTAAGACCAGCACCCGCAGTTTCGGTTGCAACGCCTGCGCTACTCCCTCTCTGCAAGGAATCAGCCAAAACCTCGATTGGGTTACAGCTTTCACCAGCAAAGTGCTTCGCCAGCACTTCAACTTTCCAGAACCCCGAATGGGTCAGCGAACCTCCCGACAGAGTGCGCCGCAGCTCTCTGCTCTTTATCACATATTGAGTGCGTTGGGTCAGTGACAGGTCAGCTATTCGGACAAGTCGGACAATTTCTCTAGCTAAACCTACGCTAGTTATACTGCTTTCCAAGTCAGTGTACCAACCCCCAAATGTTGCAAGTGTAAGGATCCCCGATTTCGATTGGACAAAGTAGGAGGACAGGTCATCACACCATCTAATATTTTGAATTTTGCCGTCTCCTATTCAAATGTATGTTCACGCCCACCAATTTCAGGTTCACATGAAGTCTTCATCTCATATAACAATGGATGTTCTATTGACAAATACACTGTAAACTTTTGAGTTCATCAGGGCAGATTCCCAGGAGCATCTTCTCAGTCAGTCAGCTCCTTGGCTATAGTCCAAAGGTCACTTGTTCCTGAGACTGGAGAATCTCGCGCAGCCTCAGTTTCAACAAAGATGGAGTTAAGTATGGGCGAATTTTGCGAATCTCGCGTTCGCGAATTTTGCGGATTTGCGAATTCGCAATCCGCAAAATCCGCGAATTCTCGCGAATTTGCGGATTTTATTTTGTGTTTGCAAGTGTTTCTACCAGTTCGCGAGGATTTGGTACTAGTTCGCAATTGCGAACTTACTTGTCGGCTCGCAACGGTCGCGACTATGTTGTTTTTACGTCTGGTTCATGATCACAGCCTCCCAGCACCCTCTGTTTCACCACTGGCACCCTCTCTTTGACCCATGCCACCCTCTGTTACATCAATGCCACCCTCTGGTTCATCATCACTGTAGAAGATGGGGGGGAAAAGCAAGCCCACCTGCCCTGCTTGAACTGACATGAATTAATTTGGGGTTAGTTTATTAACAACACCTGCCCTGCCCCAACTGACAATAATGAATTAGGGGCTAATTAATGTGTCACTGAAAGAATTTCAAGTTCCAGCCTGGCACCTGCTTGTCTGCTCCTTTAGCTGTAAATCAGGACCTTTGTGGCATACAGTTATGGTCAGAGCAGGGTCACACAATAGTTGCAAGCAGGCAACCGAATTCTGGAGGGCCCCCTCAGGAAGCACTACAGAGAATCGTTACAAATCATGAGGTTGACCTTTTGCACCTGCTCATTGCTTTTGCTTTTGCTAAAATCGTTTTTCTTTTTTTTGCGCTATGCGCGGGGCGCGGCGTCGTGCGAAACCGACCGCGGAAGCCGCCAATTCGTGCGAATGAGCATTTTATTTTTTTGTGGCTTGTTGTTTCGCGAGTTTTTTTGCAGTATTCGCGAGCCGCTTGCAGCGCAACACGCAAATTTACCCCAAGGTAGAGTACGGGCGCGGCCATTTTGTTTGCGTGACGTATTTCCGTTTCCGCCCGCTATGTATAATCTCGCGCAGTAAGCGCATTGCGAGTAGAGGTTCGCACAAGATCGCGCGGGAAATCTAGAGGTTCGCACGAGATTGCGAGGAAAATCTCGCGCGAACTTACTTTCGCGCTCGTGAACGGGCGCTGGCCATCTTGTTTTTCATTCATTTCCTGTGTCTGGGCATGGTGTTTAATCCTCTTGGTATCTTTGCCATCCTTTGCTTGTTTTCAGTTTTTTTTTTACGATTTTGCTTCTTATCTATCCCTCTCTTTTCCTAGCTGTATATTTTTGTCTTTTCTGCTATTTTTCTTTACTTTTAAACTACTTTTTTAAACTCTTTTCTTTTCTTCTTCCCTATCCTATTCTTTCTTAATTTTCTACTTCTTCCTACCTTACCTGCCCAGACCATGGTCAAGCCAGGCACCGTGAAGCTGCCCAGGCACTTGAGGGCCGCAGCGGCGGCGGGGAGTAGTGCTGGACCCAGTGCCAGGACAGCATGTGGGAGATTGAGGGGGGAGCAGGTGACGCGACGGGAGATATTCAGCCCGGAGGAAGTGGGCGCGCTGGTCTACTTCGCCAGCGCCGCCTGCCCAGGACCATCGCGGGAGGCGGCAGGATCGCGGCCGGCGGCTACAACATGCGGGAGCACCGGAAGCGGTGGGAGAAGGTGTGCTGGGCCATATCCCACCTCTACGGGGTCCAGCGCACCTACAGCCAGGTCACCCATCGCTAGACGGACCTCCTGGACCGCGAGCACGACCTGCTGGACCAGCTCGGCTTGGAGATCCCCGGGCTTGGTGAGTAGTAGTAGCCATTTAATCACTCACTACTATGATGTTTTCTCCTGCTCTGTGTTGTTGTAATGCAAATATTTGTTTTTTACATGGAGCAAGCCAATAATGCCGCTGATGACGATTACATTGTAGTTAAATGATATTTCAAAATCTTCTGTGCATTTCAGGTGCACTGCTCTCCTTCTCAGTGAATGAATGAATGAATGAGGGGATTCTTGTAACGCGCACACTTAGCCCGATGGGCGTCAAGGCGCCTAGATCAAATACAGCAACTTACATCCTACCTAGTTCTAATTTTGTCATAAGTAGGCCTTCTTAAAGAAATATGTTTTTAGAGCCTTTTTGAAAGACTCGATGGAGGGGAGAGTTTTTATTTCCGTGGGGATGAAGTTCCACAGCTGTGGAGCGACGACGGAAAAGGCTCTGGGTCCCCATCTGACAAATTTAACACGGGGGACAACTAGTTGACAGAGTCCCGCAGAGCGCAGGTTTCTTGTGGGGACGTAGCGCGAAAGAAGGGAACCAATGGCACTAGCCGGACCATCCATCAATGCTCTGTGGGTGAGACAGAGGATTTTGAAGGCGATTCTGTGCTGTACCGGAAGCCAATGAAGCTCCTTCCTGGCTGAGGTGGCAGAGGAGGCTTTAGGAAGATCCAAAACAAAACGCGCTGCAGAGTTCTGAAGAGTCTGCAAACGATGGATCAGCCCTTTGTTCGCTTCCATATACAGGGAGTTGCAGTAATCCAGTCTCGAGCCTACCAGGGCGACTGCAACCTGTTTACGCGCCTGAGGGGAGAGGTACCCACGGATTTTATTGAGTACCCGGATCACACCACAGCAGGTGGCCACGGTCCTGTTGACTTGCAGGGACATAGAGAGCGAGGTGTCAAATACCACTCCCAGATTTCTGGCAGATAGGGAGGGAGTGGGGCAGGTGCCAAGGGAAGTGGGCCACCACTCGCTCGACCACAGATTCTGGTTCTTTCCAAAGATCAACACCTCGGTTTTTTCACCATTTAGTTTCAGGGAGTTTATAGTGGCGTTGCTACTATGCTTATTTGTTTTCTATTTCGTGGTCTCATTGGCCTGAGTAACTATTATGTATGAGTGTACTTTACAGAACTGCGTAATGCTAGACACTAGGGGGCAGATTACATGTACAAGCCCCTTGCGCCACGTTTACGTTGCCTTGCATGACGCAACAGCGGCGTAAACGTGCCGCATCCCTGCGAGTCATTTACAGCATGACGCATCTAGGGAGATGCGTCACGTTATAAAGCCATGTGCCTGCACCACAATGGGTGCGTTCCTAGTACGCAGGGTGGGCGGTCCGGCGGCTGTGCGCCTCACAAAATTGCCTGCGTGAAATCTACAAGATTTAACGCAGGCACTTCTGCGACGCTGCTACGTCAATTCAATTCCTTATGTCTGCTCGAAGCAGGCGAAAGGACTGACACAGCATGTTAAGTATTGGGTGGCCCTGAGCATTACTGGAGTTGCATTGTGTTGGCGACGTGACTCCAGCGATGCGCCGCTCTTACGTAGATGCGTCACGCAAGTGCCTACCCTTGCGCCAGGGCGCGCCGCATTGTAAATGAGGCGCATCTGCCGTGTCGCAAGGGTAGTTTTGCGTGACGCATTTGATCTGGCGCATCTCTGGAGATGCGCCAGAACGCGCAAGTAAGTATGCCCCTAAGGGGCAGAATTGCAATTACCGTCGCATCCCTGCAAAGTAGCAGGGATGCGCCATTAATTGTGCGGCCCGCTACCACCATCAAACATGGTGCGCCGTATTTGCAATGCGGCGCACCATGGGCCCAAAACGTCACCGAAGCTTTACTGCTGGAGTTGCGTCGCAACGATGGCGCAGCTTCAGCAATGCTCTGGGGTACCCTATCTCCCCAATGCTGGGTCAAGCCGTACGTCTGCTTCAAGCAGGTGCAGGGTTTGTGTGACGCATCATTGTCCTAAAGGTGACTGATTGAAATTTTGTAGATTTCCCTCAGCCACTTTTAGGATGTGTTCCAGCGCAGGAATGCCCTCCCTTGCGCCGGAACGCCCCCTGATGGCGCAGGGCTTTATAACGGGATGCATCTCCCAAATGTGTCACGTTGTTATAATATTATACGCCGCACCATGGCGCCCTTTTTTGTTTAGCTGCTGCGTCACAAAAGTCACGCAAGAACGGCGCAAAAGAGCCGCAAGGGGCTTAAATCTGCCCCTTCCTTTGTACCCCTGACAATAAGAAAAATAGTGGCGGTGGATTGATAGTTTGACTATTTAAATGACTGGTAATGTAGCAGGCAACTGTTACTGTTGTCACTGATCTGACTGAAATCACAATGGAGTTTGTCTGTCACTTTGCGTCTTGCCTGCGGACTGCTGCCTGCCAGTCCTAGGTGAACGTTTCAGTACTTTGTTTAGTGAGTTACGTGACTTTCGAAGTCACAGGTCCGCAATTAAATGAAAACTAACCCTAATCAATATAATTTCGCAGAAATATTTTGTTATTGTTCTTTTGAAATGTTTGATTTGGTTGACATTGACAAGCAACAATCATCCATGTTTTCTGTTCTTTCTTTCATGTTGTACGTCAGCTCCCCCAGGGGCGAGAGGAGGACACAGGAGCAGCAGGCGGCGGATGCTGTTCAACAGGGCAAGGATCGGGCAGGCGAGGGCTCCTCTGCTGGCCCCAGTAAGTTTTCATTTTAGACTAGTACCTATTTTTCCTAGCGTTCCTCATTTGACTTTTTTCAAAATTGTCTTTGCTCTTCTTGTAGACTGTATCTAAATTCTTATCCTGCCTTGTAATGGCTGGATTTTCTGTTTAGATGGGATCAGCCCCCAGGGGCCCCTGTGACCCAGCCAAAACGTACTCACCTTCCCTCCTCAGATCGTATTCACAATGAGTAGATATACAGATAAATATACAAGTCGCACCTAAGGATGGGGAATAACAATATATGTATGTACGGATTTTCTACAATATCTTATTCACATCAGTTGGTCTCGCGGCCACCCCGACCCAGACCGTTCTACCCTAGGGCAGATCTGACACACAATCCGGTGTGTCTACACATGGGCCTGCAGAACCCAATGCTCCCTTTTCCAAACTGTTCGCAATCCTGCGAAACTACACACTAGTTCGACCACCTAGTGCTCTCATTTACTCAAGCCACAATCCAGTGGGTATTCACACTGGTCTCCCACCCAGTGTTTTCACTAACGCCGCATATCAACGACGACCACATTCCTATGAACCATTATTGGGATAATATCTCAGTGGTCTACTCGGAATAAAACTACAATAATAACTTTGAATAGGGTTCCAGATTGTATAGTGTACTCCCTGCTCTTGACATCGAAGGTCCACTCACTCCCTCTTTATTCAATCACCATTTACCTTATCGGGATTTCTCATCCGTTCACCTAAACAGCTCTTGACTAGAAGTGCGGTTTACCAGGATTGAACATAAGCACCAGGTACACGATAATTCTATATGAATTAGGGTATTTATTAACAATAGATACAAATCACATTACTATGCAGCATAACTTTTGCAAGAAAAAGGTAAAGATTAGAGTGCACATCCTAAATAAGTTAGGCAGGTATCACCTTGTTAGTGGGAAGTCTGGACTCGGCAGTCATCTAGGTTCCCTTCTCGTCTCTGTATCCTGGCTCGCCTTGCAGTCACCCTCAGCCGTCACAAGTACACGTCTGCACCGCTAGGCTCAACCTCGTCTGCTTCCCCTCAGGACACCGGAACCTTGCTGATTATTAGCTACCGTCTCTCTCTCTCTCTGTATCAGTGCGCTCCGCGCCACTTCTCGTTCAGTCTTTCTCAGAGAGTTTCGGTCTTAAATCTTTCTCCGACTTCAAAGATGGCGACTTTTCCACCATGAAAATGAATAATGGCAGAGATGCTAACGGCTAGATGCCGCCTACGGACTAACTGACAAACTGACTAACACCTTCGCTAATATCAAAGCCCGTTCCTTCATGGAAATTCACGGCCAGTAACCTGCCGCCCACCAAATTCTTGTACCTCCCCGTACCAAGGACACTTTCCCAGCCGGCCGGCCTGAAGTTGTGTCTTCGGAGTGGAGAAAAATACATTCCTTCGATAAGGGTCAGCCTGAACCGGTTCTCTCCAAGCGAACAACAGCTTGAAACTAAAACATTACACTTCACCTAGAAAGCCTTCTCGAGCTACCGGGCAGAAAGCAAAATGGAGTCTGTCTCGTTTAAGGCCTACGGAGCCCATAATATGCATAGCTCCATGAAAAACAGCCCAGCATGTTAGCAAATGAGCGAATCATGACTAATACTTATATATCTATCCCCTAACTTGAATTCATAAGCCTTACTCTAAGGAAAATAATACGAAAATGCCCTTATATATGTAAGACAGGGTCCCTGTCTATCGGCCTAATCCCTATGCTATGGGGGTGATAGGCTGGAGTCACTCTCCATCATTCTCCTTCTTCAAAGAGCTAGCAAAAAGACAGCCATAACATTACACCCCTTGACTCCAGTCTATTAACCAGTAACTAAATGGAACTAACGTCAGTAGACGAATAATATGAAACAAAATTAACTGATCTACGACCCTTAGTAAGCCTAAAAAATTGTAGCAGGGAAGGGATACACTGAATAAAGCAACAAATAGCTATTAGGATACAGATAGCAACAATAACCCCCCCTAAAATTTGTCGTATGAAATGCATGTCAGGGAGCCAATTAAAAAGCCAGTCAAAGAAACCCTGATCTATATGTTCTCTAATTTCTGCAGTCAAGTCGTGGAGTTTGTTAATGTGGGACTGGATAGCTTTAGAATGGTCAGACAAATTAAAACAGCATAGACCTTCAAAATCAGAACATTCATGTCCATGTTTCAACAATAAGTAATCGATAGCGGCACGATTCTGTAAAATAGCTCTACGTTCACCTTGGGAGTCTAATAATAAATCAGATAAAACAGTAGAGGTTTGGTTAATGGACTTGACCATCCAGCAGGCCATTTTGCCTATTGTTTTGGCATTATAAACGGCCAATGCTGGCACTCCAATAATAGAAAAAGCTAAACCAAGATATTCTGATTTGGAAAAAAGATGAACAGAGGAATCACAGTCTTCATGTAATGACATTGAATCACGTACAATACGGGAATGTGAAGAAGGATGTGAGGAAAACATTAGCAAACTTAATCTAGTGATGGCACATGGGCCACCAGAAATATTCGCAGGAATATAGGGCCAAGATGAATTCCCACAAGAAAAGAGCCATCCAGCTGGCAATAGCATTGAACGATAATGGCTAGTGGCTACTACTAAACGTTTACAAGTCATGTTATTCGTAACTGAAAGACATGAATTAGGAAGTCTCTTTAAACACAACAAACGTTGATGAGATGAAAAAGTAGTAGCGGCTTGGAGCTTCAGCCGCAAGCACTCGGTAATAGCTTTAGGGTTGCAGGTCATAATAAAGCAAAGATCTCCAGGGGTAATATTAAAAGTAGTAATTCTGGAATTAATAGGGACATCAAGATCTGGAATAAGAGTACATGAGGGACAAAATTCGTGCGCCGCAAAATCACCCAGAATAACATTAGGTCGGGCATTAGATACATTGAAAATATGGTGAAGTGTCTCAGTGGATGCAGGGACAGCTACCAAACAGGTCGCTAAAATGTCAGTAACGCTCTTCATGGGGGTAAGGCAAAAATGCGGAGAGTTCGTCACCCGCTTTGCGAGTGTGATCCAGAAATTTGACGATGTTTGCCACGCAGACCGCGGGGCTCTTATTATCACATCAACCGGCGTCGGTGGATCCTCTCCTCTCCCGGCGTAGCAAGCCAAAAGGAGTCCAACGCCGACACATCCTGCAGCAGCAATCCAAAGAATGATCTGAAAAAATACAAATACAGGCCTTAATCATTCTCTTAAGTAACATTTATCAGCTGGGACAGCTTCCCAGCCATCTTTCCCTGGCTTCATCACCAAAACGGTGTTGTCATGACCGGTCGCAATAATATCAGCCTGTTCAGGAGGATTTTTAGGCGATTGCACCCATATTTTAGCTCCAGGAAGATCAGACGATCCGAAGCCTTTTTGTCCTCGCACAGTTAGCAACGTTGGAGCAGAGCCTTTTTTGATCTCACCACTGAAGACAGGCATAATCAGTAACTGAGCAACACGGTCAGACTTTTTGATGAACAAATCCATCTCACTGCTATTAAGCAGGAGAACCTTAATCTCTCCCTGATAATCACTGTCAATCACTCCTCCGAGTACTTGTACACCTTTCAGGGCCAGGCCAGATCTAGGGGCAATTAATCCAAAACTACCGGCAGGTATAGAGACACCAATGCCAGTTTCAACAATGATTCAATCTTTTCCTGGAAATTGTGCATCATTTAACGCATGCAGGTCGAGGCCTGCGGAACCTAGGGTTGCTCTACATGGAGCCAAAGCACCGGGGGTAATTTCCCAATACATGACAGTGTGTGATATAGAATTAGGTTTTGCATCAACATGTGGAGGAAACAAACGCATCAAAGGAGATTCAGCATGTAACAAAGGACGATTATTCAAAATTAACAAAGCTTGAAGTAGGACATCTCTCCACTGGCTGTAACGGTCATCAGTCAACTTGCGCAACTGTTCTTTAAACAAGCCATTCATTCTCTCAATCAGTCCTGAAGCTTGTGGATAATATGGAATATGAAACACCCAATCAATATTATTTTCCGTACAGAATTCCTGCACCAATCTTCCACGAAAGTGGGATGCATTGTCTGATTGAATCTGGAATGGGACACCATAATACAAAATAATGAGCTCCAGGGTTTTAATTGTATTCACTTGGGTAGCGTTCTTGCAAGGGAAAGCGACCAAAAGGCCACTATAAGTATCAACCACTGTGCAAATGTATTGACAATTTCTGCTCATAGGGAGCGGACCAATATAATCAATCTGCCAAATTTGGGCGGGCAATTTACCTCGATGTAAGTGGCCTCGAACAATTTGAGGCACCTCTTTCTTCCTAGAATGCTGGCAAATGGAACAATGTAGAATGACATCTTTAATTAAAGAAAAGGGAATATGAATTCCTCTATCGGCAGCCCACCTGCTAGTGGCTTTCTCTCCAAAATGTCCTGCTTTCTGATGGGCCCACTTCGCCAATCCCGCCAAATCAGAATCCTGCATGTCAACCACTGCCTCAGAAATTTTAGACTGTTCATCTGCAATATTATGAAAAAATTTGTCAAGGGAGTCAATTGGAGTATGAGCATCCACGTGAAAGATTGTTACAGTACTCTGCGGGAGCAATTCCCAAATTTCTTGCCACAACTCTTTACCCCACAACTCCTTGGAGTGCAATTCCCAATTATGAGAATGCCATGTTGGTAACCACACCGCTAGCCCATTTGCAGTGGACCAGGAATCAGTGAAAATATGACATGTACCAGGTAACTCCTGTTTCAAAACTTGGTAAACCGCATAGAGTTCAGCATATTGACTACTCTTACCATCTCCAGTTGTGCTTAACAATTTCTTTGTAATTGGATTAAAAGAGACAGCTTTCCAATGTCTTTTGTCACCAATGAACTTTGCAGAACCATCCGTAAACCACACATGTTTTCTATCCTCCGCGGACAGATCATCAAATGATTTACCCCACTTCACGGGAGACTCCTGCACTACGGGAACCGAACACTCACTTTCAGCCTCATTGGAGGGCGCCTGCGCCACTCGCTCATGTAAAACCGCCATTCCTTTCGGACCCACACGTGCCCTGTCCTGAATGTACCATTTCCATTTAATCACACTGGCCTCCTGAGCATGTCCAATTCGATGGGACTTCGGTGAACTCAAAACCCACTGCATAATGGGAATTTCAGGCCTCAAAATCACAGCATGGCCTAGGGTCAATTGCTCGGTATCCACCAGAGCCCAATAACAAGCAAGCAACTGTTTTTCAAAAGGTGAGTAACGCTCACCAGCCTCTGGTAACTTTTTGGTCCAAAAACCTAATGGCACTTTTTGTCTGCCCTGCTTTTGCCACAAACTCCAATTGGCATACAGGCCTTCCACGGACACATTCAAATCCACATCACCATCACTCACGGGCCACAAATCCAAAGCATACTGAATAGCTTCTTTAGCCAAATTAAAAGCAGTCTGTTGAGGTTCACCCCATTCAAACGCATTCTTTTTACGAGTTACTCGATACAATGGAGCCAAGATTTGACTCAAATGGGGAATATGCTGACGCCAAAATCCAAACAATCCAATAAAGCATTGCGCTTCTTTCCTGTTCCTGGGAACAGCAAAATCAAGTATTTTTCGTTTAACCTGTGGAATCACCTCTCTGTGACCCTCATGCCAATTAATTCCCAAAAATTTTACAGCTTGGGATGGAGTTTGTAATTTGTCAGGATTAATTTCCCAGCCTTTCGCTCGCAAACAATCAATGATCTGATCTAAATGGGACTGTACCTGGTCTTGCGTTTCACCTTGAATCAAAATGTCATCAATATAATGACAAATCTGAACTTGTGGATTCGTGGGCACTTCAGATAAATGTTCCGCCACCAGCCGGTGACAGATCGTAGGACTATGTACATAGCCTTGAGGAAGACTCCGGAACGTCATTTGACGTCCATTCCATGTAAAACTGAATTGTTCCTGACATTCGGGGGCAATCGGAATTGAAAAGAACGCATTAGCAATATCAATGGAAGCATACCACGTACCTGGATGCTTTTGAATTCTCTGAATCAGTGTGACAATGTCAGGCACTGCAACAGTCAATTTAGGTGTATTTTTGTTCAATTCTCGATAATCAACAGTCATGCGCCAAGAGTTGTCACTTTTGCGCACGGGCCAAACGGGATTATTCCAAGCAGATGTGACCGGAGTAATGACTCCCGCGTCAACCAAATCCTGAATCGTAGCGGTAATTTCTTCATGACCACCTGGAATGCGATATTGCTTTTGAGAAATCACTTTTGTTGCTAAAGGGATCTTAATAGGTGGCATGCGTAAACGACCAACCCGTACGGGTCTGGTCGAAATATACTGTCGTGTACCAAATTGATAGTATCCATCATCCAAATGCAAAGTCATACCTTTCAAAATGTCAATTCCAATAATATATTCCAAAAGTGGCACAACCAACACAGAGTATTCTCTACGAGGAATTCTACCAATTTTAATTTCGAGTGCAGTTTGAACCGCGGGTGTCTCTTTACCACCCAGACCGGTAATTGTAAAAGACTGTCCATTAAATTTTCTCGACTTACCATGAATTAAAGTGGCCTCCGCCCCAGTATCAACCAACGCTCGGGCCCTTTGGATATTACGATGTTTCCAAAAAATCTCAATATCTACATAGGGTCTGTAATCTCTGTGGGCCCACTTGCGTACCGGAGCTTGACCTATTTCCTAGTCATTTTTCCTGCGTTCTGTCAACCAGGACAAATCAGGGTAAATGTTCTCGGTTTTCTTTGGTATTAGAATGTCTTGTTCATATCCGTCCCCAGTACGAAACGGATTAGTATCAGGTTCAAAAAGTTGTGAGTTACGGTCAGGGAGTCTGTTACGATCCTCCCTTTTTCTTACGTCAGGGGAATAACTCCTTGCATCTCGTCGTCTGCTAGAAACACGATCATCTCTTCCCCTTTCACGATCATCCTCTCTCCCCCTCCCATCATTACGACGAGGGGATCCATCACGTTCATAGCGCCGATCATCACGGCGATCAGAATTCACACGTCGTCTCTCATCACCACTGTCATCCGAACCACGATCATACTCATTCTTTCGCACACGACGGGCACCCTCCTTTCGATCCAAACCACGCTTACGAAACATGTCCCATAAGCGATTATTAGGCTCGCCATCAATGTCTTCCCTTTTGACACCATCAGCAATGAGAACAAGAAACATGTCACGTCTAGAGAACTTATAGTCCCCACCAGTACGACCCTCAGGTCGAGATTGTCTTTCAGGTTTAAACCATTCACCCAGCTCACCAAGCTGACGAACAGACTCAAGCACAATAGACAAAGGATTGCCAGTTTGGTTAATCAATAATGTCATCATGACCTGCTTGTAAGCAACAGGAGAAGAACGGATAATGCGGTTACGCACAGAAGATGTTAAAAGACCATCCAATAACTTGTCAGCAGTACTAAGGAAGATACACGTTTTCATGACTTCCTCCTTTAAACGTTGCGACGCATCGCGCAGAGTGTACCACGGTTTTTCATCAGTAGGCCAATCAGATTCAGTTGGATATTTATGATTACAGCCATCAGACGCAAGCTGGAGCAAAGAAATTTGACCAGCACCATTATAATTCCGAAAATGATCCTGAATCGTAGAATCAGAACTCAAAGAGCAAAATCGTAAGCAATCAACAGCATCGAGCATAATACCGGCAGCGCCAAGCTCATAAAGACGCACCATCCAGGTAAGCAAGGCCTCACCAGGCCGTTGTCTAAATCGTTGCAGAATGTCACTAACCTCCTGCTGAGTAAAATCTTCAATACAATCAAGAGCTATACCACCCGGATTACCAGGGGCCTGTTGTAATTTTCGTCGAAAAATCGGGTGAGCAGAAACTGCGGGAAGAGCTTCCGAGGAAGCCCGCATCTTAGATTTAACAGCACAATCAGGGCAAGCTACGTCATCCACACGGGAAGAACGAGCACGGTCACAATCGGGAGTTGAATCAATGCATGAAGCAGATTTACAATCACGTCCGGAGCGAGAAGACTCGCGCTTATCACCCTCCTCTGCCGAGGAGTCAGAAGTATGAGAATCCCAGATATTACCATCCCACTCATCGGGGTTCCAATCCATTCCAGCTTTTGCTACAATCATACGCACTTTGCGGGAAGACACACGTCCACGACGATGTTTATATTTATATCGTGCAATACGGACCGCAGCTCTTTCGGCAATGGTCTGATATGTTTCAAGTTTGTCGGCAAGCAATTTATTTTGACAACGCAACAAAGTATGCGCATTTTGCAACTCAACACACTGTCCTTCCGAATCTTTAAACTGCTTCTGTAGTTGAACAAACCTCTCATGCAATATTCTGTATGCGTTAAGAACAATCCACCCTCTGCGTCCTAAAATAGGAAGCTCATCACCCTTCACTACTGGCGCTTTCTGTAGGCACGACACCACATCGGCAGGCTCCGCCTGCTCCAAGCATGAAGACCAATTTTCACTCAAACCAGTAGAATCAGCCCACTCACGGGCCAAGGCCTCGTAAGGCGTAGACTCCCAGCCGGGAATCTGAATCGGTAATTTGAAAACCGACGATGATTTTTTCGCAAACATAATGACACGCAAAAAAAAAATTATATACACAATTATAAACAAAATTTTATACGTACAAGCCGAGCCCAAACCAACGAGATTAAAACAACACAATGCACACAGGCTTCGTAAACAGTTCGTGACGCCAGATGTAATGGCTGGATTTTCTGTTTAGATGGGATCAGCCCCCAGGGGCCCCTGTGACCCAGCCAAAACGTACTCACCTTCCCTCCCCAGATCGTATTCACAATGAGTAGATATACAGATAAATATACAAGTCGCACCTAAGGATGGGGAATAACAATATATGTATGTACGGATTTTCTACAATATCTTATTCACATCAGTTGGTCTCGCGGCCACCCCGACCCAGACCGTTCTACCCTAGGGCAGATCTGACACACAATCCGGTGTGTCTACACATGGGCCTGCAGAACCCAATGCTCCCTTTTCCAAACTGTTCGCAATCCTGCGAAACTACACACTAGTTCGACCACCTAGTGCTCTCATTTACTCAAGCCACAATCCAGTGGGTATTCACACTGGTCTCCCACCCAGTGTTTTCACTAACGCCGCATATCAACGACGACCACATTCCTATGAACCATTATTGGGATAATATCTCAGTGGTCTACTCGGAATAAAACTACAATAATAACTTTGAATAGGGTTCCAGATTGTATAGTGTACTCCCTGCTCTTGACATCGAAGGTCCACTCACTCCCTCTTTATTCAATCACCATTTACCTGATCGGGATTTCTCATCCGTTCACCTAAACAGCTCTTGACTAGAAGTGCGGTTTACCAGGATTGAACATAAGCACCAGGTACACGATAATTCTATATGAATTAGGGTATTTATTAACAATAGATACAAATCACATTACTATGCAGCATAACTTTTGCAAGAAAAAGGTAAAGATTAGAGTGCACATCCTAAATAAGTTAGGCAGGTATCACCTTGTTAGTGGGAAGTCTGGACTCGGCAGTCATCTAGGTTCCCTTCTCGTCTCTGTATCCTGGCTCGCCTTGCAGTCACCCTCAGCCGTCACAAGTACACGTCTGCACCGCTAGGCTCAACCTCGTCTGCTTCCCCTCAGGACACCGGAACCTTGCTGATTATTAGCTACCGTCTCTCTCTCTCTCTGTATCAGTGCGCTCCGCGCCACTTCTCGTTCAGTCTTTCTCAGAGAGTTTCGGTCTTAAATCTTTCTCCGACTTCAAAGATGGCGACTTGTCCACCATGAAAATGAATAATGGCAGAGATGCTAATGGCTAGATGCCGCCTACGGACTAACTGACAAACTGACTAACACCTTCGCTAATATCAAAGCCCGTTCCTTCATGGAAATTCACGGCCAGTAACCTGCCGCCCACCAAATTCTTGTACCTCCCCGTACCAAGGACACTTTCCCAGCCGGCAGGCCTGAAGTTGTGTCTTCGGAGTGGAGAAAAATACATTCCTTCGATAAGGGTCAGCCTGAACCGGTTCTCTCCAAGCGAACAACAGCTTGAAACTAAAACATTACACTTCACCTAGAAAGCCTTCTCGAGCTACCGGGCAGAAAGCAAAATGGAGTCTGTCTCGTTTAAGGCCTACGGAGCCCATAATATGCATAGCTCCATGAAAAACAGCCCAGCATGTTAGCAAATGAGCGAATCATGACTAATACTTATATATCTATCCCCTAACTTGAATTCATAAGCCTTACTCTAAGGAAAATAATACGAAAATTCCCTTATATATGTAAGACAGGGTCCCTGTCTATCGGCCTAATCCCTATGCTATGGGGGTGATAGGCTGGAGTCACTCTCCATCATTCTCCTTCTTCAAAGAGCTAGCAAAAAGACAGCCATAACATGCCTCTACTATGACTCCCTGTGGTATTACTAGATTATTCTTATTAGTCTGTCTGTGTGGCTAACTAAGATTGCACGGTTGGCGAAACTCCCATGATTCTAGTCAGCAATAGCTCTATCAACTTAGTGCAGTCCTCTGGGATTGTCCATAATGTCTTTTGAAGTGTTCTATCTGGACTCATGCTTGCAAAAATTGCAAAACCTTTCGCTCAGTCACTCTAGTCTGGACCAAAAAACACAGATTGTATTTAAGTTTAAAAGCTTTATTAAAAGTAAACACATTTATTAAAATGAAGTCATAATAAAACTAAACGTTTAACTGATAATGGAAAAGTGGTTAGTGCTGACGATTAATTGAAGACATTTCTTGTGGTCGAGCCGAGCTCTCACCTGGTTTCAACTTGATCTTGTTGTTAGAAGTCCATCTTCTGTCTGTGTGGAGAAAAATGGTGCGTGTTAAAAAAACAGCCTTCATCAGTTGTGCCAAAAAGTGCAGCAAGACAACCTTCCCTGGAAAAAGGGACATTTTTTTTAACTTTAACGTAGACAGTTACAAATTACATTGTTTTCACATGTCTTCATTCCTAGACCAAAGACTAGTGAGTGCTTTATTCTAACATTCTTAAATGTACTTTGTAGGTGGAACATCTGGTGGCGGGGCCAGTGTGGAGGTGGTGGTGCTCGACACGGAGGCGGAGGGCGATTCTTCAGGGGAGGAGGCGGCGGCTGTGAGAGTTGAGACGGTGGTGGTGGCGGCCAGAGGTAAGCTCTTATATATTCCTTACTTATTGAGATTGAAGACTAGCTGGGAAGGCAAGAATATGAGATGCATGGCTGGGTGAATGATGAAGCAATGATGGGTGGAAGGACAACAGCCTGGGTGGGTGACACAGAAACTGTATGTGTCCATATACCTGGATCATGCTACTATCTGACTCTTAGATAGCATATGTGTATCTAGAGCAGGGGTACTCATAGTACGGCCCGCGGGCCGGTGGTGGCCCGGCAAGCCTTCCTTGGCGGTGCGCAGACCTTGCAGACAATCACTGCTCCCCCGGCCCCCACAGAGCAGAGGCTTTTTCGTATTTCACCTGTTAGCGCCCCTGCATCTCCACTCTGACAATCACTGCTCCCCCGGCGCCCACAGAGCAGAGTGGAGATGCAAGGGCACAAAGAGGTGAAATAGAACAAAGCCTCTGCTCTGTGGGGCCGGGCAAGCAGTGATTGTCAGGGTGGAGAAGCAGGGGCGCTACAACAAACAAAGCCTCAATAATATGTTAATGGTCTTTTAAAGACCTGTTAAGTACTTTGGTGTTGTTGTCTGTGTGTGCGCGTTGAGGAAGCGGTCTCAACCCGGGCTGAAGGCTGACACAGATAGACACACACACAGTGAGATGACAGAGGGGGAGGGAGAGGGAGGGCAGGAGGGAGAGAGAGATGGAGAGGGAGGGCAGGAGGGAGAGCAGGAGGGAGAGAGATGTATGTAAATGCTGGGTCTGGTGGCTCAGTGGATGAGGGCATCTGCTGCAGGGACCTGTGTGCAACCTCATGGTCACAAGTTATCGTTTTGCTTTAGCCCCGCCCCCTCTGACTCCGCCCCCACCAGTGCGGCCCTCGGCCCCAAACTACACTGTAAATGTAGCCCCTGAGAGAAAGTTTGTGAGTACCCATGATCTAGAGAGAGTAGACGGTCAGTGGATGAACTAAGTGTAACTTTGAAGAGCATGTAACACTGCACCCGCACGTCCGTTCCAGTGTAGGAAAGGCAAGGAAAAGAAGTTTTAATTTTGTCCAAATACTACCATCAATAGTAGCAGTAGTTTGTATTGCAAGCACTGCATAGATCCGGTTATTACGGTGGCCACTCCCTACCTCTCTTAATAAGTTTAGTAGTACTCAGTCATTCATGTGTGGATGTATCACTGGTCACTCAATAAAAAGCAAAGCACCTAAAGTCATCCCATATATAAGCAAAAACATCCCATGTGAAGTGATAGATGATCAGATTATTTATCTTCTTCAATTTTCCATTTCTAGTACTCATTTCCACTGTAGGGTGAAAGTTAAATTAATTAAGCAGTAGCCCTTGAGTTGTAACAGAGTATTCTCAGTGCCACCCGTAATAGAAAAGTAAGAGCTTCACCACCTGCATGTACTGGACGGGTACAGTAACGCAACGCAAGTCTAGGTCACTCCTCATGGCGTGCGTCTCTTTTTCTCGGGTGCAAGTTTACTGCGCTGGCATTATGCCGGCTTGCAGAAGATAACGTACCAATTTTCCAAAACAAGAGACAAGAAGAAGAATAAGACTGGTGTACTTTCATAGTCGACTCCAATGGAAGTCCATAGTGCTCGTAGAATTTGTTCCTTAAACTCCCACTAATGTTAGAGCAAGGATGAAGAAGTGTGAGGTTAGATAGATACTGGCCTCAATAGTTATGTAATGCGTTTGCAAGTTGCTAGTTGTAGTGCAACACAAATTTCTGCTGAATGATTGAGTTAATCTTAAAGAGCATTGGTTACAGACTATGTCTTTCTTTCTTCATATAGGTTCTCCTTCCAAACGAACAAGGAGGAAGGAGCTGGCTAGAGCGGCCCGGCAACTGAGGATCGATGCCACTGTGGCCGAATATCGGCGGCTGGTGGCCCTGGAGGACGAAGAAAGTGTGCAGTCGACCACAACAACTACGTCGTCTGCATCGGCCTCCGTTCCCCCACGGGCTGCCAGTGCCACCCAGCACAGTGGTCCACCCAGACTGAGCCGGGCTGCCAAAGCCAAACACCACCGCCGAGTAGCAAGGACAACAGCTACAGCTTCCTCCCACAGCCGTTGCACCTACAAGGCATTGAAGGCACGCCTGCGCCGCAGTACCCTGATGGTGTCCCGCCTCCAGCAGGAGCTCCACCACTTTTCAAAAGAGTTGGAGGGGCTCCGCGTAGAGCACGCCTTGCTCCGCCAGGAGCATGATGCCCTGGCCCAAAAAGTTGACAGCATCCACCCATAGTGTCCCTTGCCCCTTTTTTAGAGACTTTTGGGGGGTGGGAATTGGGAGTTGGGTTTTTGGGGACTTTTGAAGGACAATCGTTGGGGTTAGGGAGGGTCTTGCGGGAGATTATTTTGTTAGGGATATAAATATACTTTTTCAAACTTTATCTGAGCATACCCGTTTCTTACTGCTTGCCTGGCGGGTGGGGGTTTAACAGTGACTTTGTTTTCCTGAAAGTTTAGTTCCATTTTCTTCCTTTAAGTGTAAATGCCCAAATGTTTTCAACACTAAGTGCCTCTCACAGACTAAGTGAAGTGAATCCAAGAGTCCTAGGACTTTAGTAGTACTACCTTCAGTCTCTCGTCTCTCCTACTAATACTCCATTATACCCCCAAACCACCAAACGCTTATCTTACCTGTAATTTGTGTTTGAAAGTAGGGCTAGACCCAGGGCTGGCTCCACGGGAAACAGCGAATAAGGTTGGCAATCTTGGTCCGATAAAATATCCTCATAGCGGTGGTACTAGTGGTGTGACACAGTGGCAGTTGCATGCCTATGAAAAAAAAGAAAATGAAATCTGGTTTGTCCTCCTGACCAATTCAACGGTACAACTGAGAATATAGCAGGTGACAGAAGTACAGTAGAACAGTGCCACATTGTAGCCTAACAAATGGTAAAGTATAACTACTAATTCGGTTGAAGTTCTTTCACATTAGCAATGGTTCTTTGTCAAGCAGAGTAAGAATATATCCTCGGATTTCTTCACCAGCCTGTTGCTATCACCTTATCCTCCCCAGCAAGTGTGTGGATTTATTGCTGTAATTTAGTCACACATCAATCAAAACCACACAGCCCGGGGGTAGAGGGTTAGGGTTTGAAAAATGGATGGGTACGGGGGTTTTTGGGAAAGGTTTTGGGAGACAAGAAAAAATAGCACAGCATAGACAAACAATTGTGAACATAAACAAATCTTTGGGTACAAACCTATCCATCAATCTTTGAAAGTGCATGCACTACTGCATGCATGTCAGTGAAAAGTAAGTAGTACTTTCGACAACTGTGGAAGAAAAAATGCAACAGTACAGGGCCTGTGTGGAATTATTGATAACGATATTCAACATAAGGTCTCTGTAGCCAGATACCCGAGAGCCTTGCTGGTCACTATAAATCCATTCACAACAACACTCAATGGGGTTGGTCTGGAAGGTATAGTAGATAGAAAAGGAGAAATTGCTTTTTTCTAGGTGTCCCCTCACTCACCAGGGTTGCCCCTTGGTGACATGCTTCATCATTGGGGCCATCCCAGTCCTCTACGGCCTGGGGCGTGCTGCGACTTGCGAATTACGTAGGATCACTTACAAATGACTATGTGTGGTGCAGATGTGATAGTGGAGTGAACTAAGTGTTAAGGGATCAATTTAGAAGCAGAGAGAGATCCAAGAAATGCAGTCACAGTCAGAGAAAAAGGCAAGGGATACTGTATCTATGTGGTTGTAGTGGTCCTGTTGGAAGTGGTAATTAAGTTGCCTGCAGAAAAAAAATCCTCTTATTAGCGGCACTCCTCCATTGCAGCTGACGCTTCGTCCATCGCTGTTGGTCACCAGAAGACACCCTGTCCACTGCCTGCCTGATGCTGAATTGTGGCTCGCTACTGTGAAGCCTCACTCTATCCTTTTTTCCCCATTGCAGAGACTGAAACCCGGCCTGTAATTATTCAACGAAAAACAGGAAGTGATATAATATTACAACACCACTGATAAATAAATATAAGGTATGTAGGCTGTGGAGTGCAAAAAGTCACAATTTGATTTTCCTAGTAGACAGTACAATATTTTTGAAAGTGCGTACTCTGTCTGAGTCACCTTTTGAAGGATAAATAAGTATGGGCAAATTAATGTAGCGGATCTTTCCCCTCAAGCTAGGTGTACTGTAAACTGTGTTTTAGAACAAAATTAGATCTTCCTAGCAGTGCTCCCACCCAGACCCTTACTAAAGCCAGTCGCAAAAATGTAGAAGACCCCCAATCAAATCTCAAAAAACGAGGCCTAGCAGAAAACTGGTGACAAAACTTACTTTGAAAGTAAAAGTAGGCCGAAGTACCCCCTTCCTAATTACCCCTTACCCACCGTGGATTGCATTCAAACCACTTGCAAGCAACCAAGCAAAATTAGCCATAGCCAGCATTGCTCCAAGACTCGAAATCCCCCCCACTCAAACACATGCAATAGAAATACTGCTAACCCTAACGAACCCTAAGTTAAGAATAGTGGCAAAGGCTTTCTTTAACTATGCCAAATCCCCCCTTTCCCACCATGGATTTTCTTCAAATGACTTGCAACCAAAATTACACATTCTCACGAGTGCTCTAAGAGAGAACACCCCGAAACACATGCAATCCTGCTGCAAGGCCTAACCCTAACGAACCCTAAGTTACAAAAAGTGCCAAAAGGCTTTTCCGCGAGGATTTTGTCCCAACCACTTCTACCCGGTATTAGACCTTCCCAGGAATGCCCCAAGACCCGCCAACCCAACCCACCCGCCAAGAAGCATAACACCCCCAAACAGGTCACAAGCAAAATCTCATACTTGCAATATTTCTCGGCCTTCGGTCCAAACGCGCTGCGTAGCTAGGCCATAAGTCGGGGTTGCCACGACGGATTTCCTGAAAAGCAAATGCAATCAAGATTAGAGTGTCCCAGCAGTGCTCCCAGACCACGAAACTCACCCACAAACAGACGGAACCCCCCCTAAGAGCACCTCAAAGGCAAGCAAGTCATCAAAAACACAAAAAAAATTCCGACTGGGATTTGGTCCAAAACACTTTTATCCGGTATTAGAGCTTCCCAGCAATGGCCCCAGAGCCGTCAACCCAGGAGAAAACGAGTAGAAGACCCCCAAACAGCCAAAGAGCAAAAGTACAAAAATGGGGACTTAGTCAATTTTTCACAAATTTCCCAAATCACTCCTCGCGCGCTCTGCAGCTAGGCCCTAACTCCCCTCTGCCACCATGGATTTGCTTCAAACCTCTTGCAAAGTAAAGTATATATAGCCAGCAGTGCGCCCAGACCCCGAAACCCACCCACAAACACCAGGAAGCCCCCCAAACAGGCCCCCGAAAACGCTACATTGAGCAAAATGTCAGAAATAGCCAAAAAAATTGGCCTGGATTTTGTCCCAACCACTTCTACCCGGTATTAGACCTTCCCAGGAATGCCCCAAGACACGCCAACCCACCCGCCAAGAAGCAGAACACCCCCAAACAGGCCAAAAGCAAAATCTCATACTTGCAATATTTCTCGGCCTTGGGTCCAAACGCGCTGCGTAGCTAGGCCATAAGTCGGGGTTGCCACCACGGATTTCCTGAAAAGCAAATGCAATCAAGATTAGAGTATCCCAGCAGTGCTCCCAGACCACGAAACTCACCCACAAACACCAGGAAGCCCCCCAAACAGGCCCCCGAAAACGCTACATTGAGCAAAATGTCTGAAATAGCCAAAAAAAAATCGGCCTGGATTTTGTCCCAACCACTTCTACCCGGTATTAGACCTTCCCAGGAATGCCCCAAGACATGCCAACCCACCCGCCAAGAAGCATAACACCCCCAAACAGGCCAAAAGCAAAATCTCATACTTGCAATATTTCTCGGCCTTCGGTCCAAACGCGCTGCGTAGCTAGGCCATAAGTCGGGGTTGCCACAACGGATTTCCTGAAAAGCAAATGCAATCACGATTAGAGTGTCCCAGCAGTGCTCCCAGACCACGAAACTCACCCACAAACAGACGGAACCCCCCCTAAGAGCACCTCAAAGGCAAGCAAGTCATCAAAAACACAAAAAAAATTCCGACTGGGATTTGGTCCAAAACACTTTTATCCGGTATTAGAGCTTCCCAGCAATGGCCCCTGAGCCGTCAACCCAGGAGAAAACGAGTAGAAGACCCCCAAACAGCCAAAGAGCAAAAGTACAAAAATGGGGACTTAGTCAATTTTTCACAAATTTCCCAAATCACTCCGCGCGCGCTCTGCAGCTAGGCCCTAACTCCCCTCTGCCACCATGGATTTGCTTAAAACCTCTTGCAAAGTAAAGTATATATAGCCAGCAGTGCGCCCAGACCCCGAAACCCACCCACAAACACCAGGAAGCCCCCCAAACGGGCCCCCGAAAACGCTACATTGAGCAAAATGTCAGAAATAGCCCAAAAAAAATCGGCCTGGATTTTGTCCCAACCACTTCTACCCGGTATTAGACCTTCCCAGGAATGCCCCAAGACACGCCAACCCACCCGCCAAGAAGCATAACACCCCCAAACAGGCCAAAAGCAAAATCTCATACTTGCAATATTTCTCGGCCTTCGGTCCAAACGCGCTGCGTAGCTAGGCCATAAGTCGGGGTTGCCACGACGGATTTCCTGAAAAGCAAATGCAATCAAGATTAGAGTGTCCCAGCAGTGCTCCCAGACCACGAAACTCACCCACAAACACCAGGAAGCCCCCCAAACAGGCCCCCGAAAACGCTACATTGAGCAAAATGTCAGAAATAGCCAAAAAAAAATCGGCCTGGATTTTGTCCCAACCACTTCTACCCGGTATTAGACCATCCCAGGAATGCCCCAAGACACGCCAACCCACCCGCCAAGAAGCATAACACCCCCAAACAGGCCAAAAGCAAAATCTCATACTTGCAATATTTCTCGGCCTTCGGTCCAAACGCGCTGCGTAGCTAGGCCATAAGTCGGGGTTGCCACGACGGATTTCCTGAAAAGCAAATGCAATCAAGATTAGAGTGTCCCAGCAGTGCTCCCAGACCACGAAACTCACCCACAAACAGACGGAACCCCCCCCTAAGAGCACCTCAAAGGCAAGCAAGTCATCAAAAATACAAAAAAAATTCCGCCTGGGATTTGGTCCAAAACACTTTTATCCGGTATTAGAGCTTCCCAGCAATGGCCCCAGAGCCGTCAACCCAGGAGAAAACGAGTAGAAGACCCCCAAACAGCCAAAGAGCAAAAGTACAAAAATGGGGACTTAGTCAATTTTTCACAAATTTCCCAAATCACTCCGCGCGCGCTCTGCAGCTAGGCCCTAACTCCCCTCTGCCACCATGGATTTGCTTCAAACCTCTTGCAAAGTAAAGTATATATAGCCAGCAGTGCGCCCAGACCACGAAACCCACCCACAAACACCAGGAAGCCCCCCAAACAGGCCCCCGAAAACGCTACATTGAGCAAAATGTCAGAAATAGCAAAAAAAAATCGGCCTGGATTTTGTCCCAACCACTTCTACCCGGTATTAGACCTTCCCAGGAATGCCCCAAGACACGCCAACCCACCCGCCAAGAAGCATAACACCCCCAAACAGGCCAAAAGCAAAATCTCATACTTGCAATATTTCTCGGCCTTCGGTCCAAACGCGCTGCGTAGCTAGGCCATAAGTCGGGGTTGCCACCACGGATTTCCTGAAAAGCAAATGCAATCAAGATTAGAGTGTCCCAGCAGTGCTCCCAGACCACGAAACTCACCCACAAACACCAGGAAGTCCCCCAAACAGGCCCCCGAAAACGCTACATTGAGCAAAATGTCAGAAATAGCCAAAAAAAATCGACCTGGATTTTGTCCCAACCACTTCTACCCGGTATTAGACCTTCCCAGGAATGCCCCAAGACACGCCAACCCACCCGCCAAGAAGCATAACACCCCCAAACAGGCCAAAAGCAAAATCTCATACTTGCAATATTTCTCGGCCTTCGGTCCAAACGCGCTGCGTAGCTAGGCCATAAGTCGGGGTTGCCACGACGGATTTCCTGAAAAGCAAATGCAATCAAGATTAGAGTGTCCCAGCAGTGCTCCCAGACCACGAAACTCACCCACAAACAGACGGAACCCCCCCTAAGAGCACCTCAAAGGCAAGCAAGTCATCAAAAACACAAAAAAATTTCCGCCTGGGATTTGGTCCAAAACACTTTTATCCGGTATTAGAGCTTCCCAGAAATGGCCCCAGAGCCGTCAACCCAGGAGAAAACGAGTAGAAGACCTCCAAACAGCCAAAGAGCAAAAGTACAAAAATGGGGACTTAGTCAATTTTTCACAAATTTCCCAAATCACTCCGCGCGCGCTCTGCAGCTAGGCCCTAACTCCCCTCTGCCACCATGGATTTGCTTCAAACCTCTTGCAAAGTAAAGTATATATAGCCAGCAGTGCGCCCAGACCCCGAAACCCACCCACAAACACCAGGAAGCCCCCCAAACAGGCCCCCGAAAACGCTACATTGAGCAAAATGTCAGAAATAGCCAAAAAAAATCGGCCTGGATTTTGTCCCAACCACTTCTACCCGGTATTAGACCTTCCCAGGAATGCCCCAAGACACGCCAACCCACCCGCCAAGAAGCATAACACCCCCAAACAGGCCAAAAGCAAAATCTCATACTTTCAATATTTCTCGGCCTTCGGTCCAAACGCGCTGCGTAGCTAGGCCATAAGTTGGGGTTGCCACCACGGATTTCCTGAAAAGCAAATGCAATCAAGATTAGAGTGTCCCAGCTGTGCTCCCAGACCCCGAAACTCACCCACAAACACCAGGAAGCCCCCCAAACAGGCCCCCGAAAACGCTACATTGAGCAAAATGTCAGAAATAGCTAAAAAAAAATCGGCCTGGATTTTGTCCCAACCACTTCTACCCGTTATTAGACCTTCCCAGGAATGCCCCAAGACCCGCCAACCCACCCACCAAGAAGCATAACACCCCCAAACAGGCCAAAAGCAAAATCTCATACTTGCAATATTTCTCGGCCTTCGGTCCAAACGCGCTGCGTAGCTAGGCCATAAGTCGGGGTTGCCACAACGGATTTCCTGAAAAGCAAATGCAATCAAGATTAGAGTGTCCCAGCAATACTCCCAGACCACGAAACTCACCCACAAACAGACGGAATCTTCCCTAAGAGCACCTAAAAGGCAAGTAAGTCATCAAAAACACAAAAAAATTTCTTCCTGGGATTTGGTCCAAACCACTTTTATCCGGTATTAGAGCTTCCCAACAGTGGTCCCAGAGCCGTCAACTCACCTGCAAAGAGGTACAACAACACCCCCACAAGTGCTGAGTCTTTCTTCATTGGGCGTAAACCAGCCCTCTGGTTTGATGGAAATAGGAGTCTGGAGGAGGAGGATAGAGAAGCATGTTCTTCTGAACTTGTGAACCTGAGGAATGCAGACTGCGGCAACTTCAAATCAATTAGCAAACCAGTGAAGACAGTTCTGCTGATGGGCTTGATTTTGTGATTATCTGATTAAAGTTTGAAATTTATTAACTGTGCACAACAAAGAAAGACAGACACACAGGAATAAAAGTGAATAGGGACGAAAAAGAAAGTTATTGATTCGTTGTCTCTTTTTCAGGGCTCGGTATCACGGTCCAGGAATAAGAATAAGGCTTCGTCATCATACTCTGCGAATTCAGGCAGGGTGAGCTCAGTGTCACTTGACAGAGTAGAAATTCCCTCATCTATGTTGCTGGCCACCTCCTCTTCATCCGGCACGCTCTCTCGTACTCTGAAATCTGGTGGTATGAGGTGCTGATTCATCTTGATCATTGTTAACCTCTCCACATTTTTGGGCGAGAGGCGGCTCCGTTTGGGAGTTACAATGCCACCAGCAGCACTGAAAACCCGTTCAGAAGACACACTTGCGAGTGGGCAAGACAAGTAGTTTAAAGCCAGGTTGGTGAGCTGTGGCCACAATTCTTTTTTCCCATGCCAATACGCCAATGGGTCAGAATTAACATAGACCTCTGTTGAGTCATTCAGATAGTCCTTCACCATCGACTCAAGGTCCTCATCCAAGGTTCCTCCACTTTGCTTAGCTCTTGCTGTGCCTCTGACCTTTTGCGAACCAAACCCACGCAGAGCTAGCCAATCCTCTTCAGCCTCCAATGTTTCTGTTGTGTTTCGTGCAGATGATCCGGTTGCCGGTGTCTTTAACGGCTGAGAGGTCACTTGTGCCACAGCCACAGGTGCAGAAGTGGATTGTTTTGACTGGGGATGGCCTGCTGATGTACTGCCATTTCCTTCAATTTCCAGCCGTTCTCTTTCAAACCTCTTGGCTGACAAGGCTAGCCAACGTTTGTACTTTGGAACATGTTCATCATCAAAAGGAAAGAATGCTTGGCCTGCCAGCGCCTTTTTGTAGCGTGGATCCAGAATAGTAGCACAAATGTAATGCTCTACTGAGTGGATCTTTTTAAGACGTTCATCACCTTGTAGGAGCTTTAATAATTTCTCAGCCAGAAGCAAAGAGTCTTGGTTTTTGTCATCGTCTGCAAACACAGAACACACCTCCTTCAGTTGGTCCTCCAGCATGTACAACAATGGGATAGCTTTTCCCAAATTAGAGTCCTCCTTGCTGACTGCACGCGTGAAGAACTCAAAAGGACGAAGCATGCGTGTCAGGCTTTGAACTATGTTCCATTGCGCTGCACCCATCCTCAGCTCCTCTGTACCCTCTGTAAGGAAATATTGATCGAGTTCCTTATACTGCTCATACAGACGCTCAAGCATGTAGAAGGTTGAGTTCCAACGTGTTACCACCTCCTGGATGAGTGCTTTCACTGGCATTTGATGTTGATATAGCAGGCTCCTCAGCTGCTTCCGGGCCTTAAAAGAATGGCTGAAATGCTTGCACATTTTTCGGCAGGTGTCCAATACACTGTACGCTGCACTGCCTTTATTACCCAAGAATTTTTGGACAACCAGGTTTATACAGTGCACCAAACACGGCACTCTGAAATAGTCACCCAGCCTCATGGCCTTAACTATATTGGCGCCATTGTCCGTGGAAACATAACCAATCTGGCGTTTTAGTGGGGACAGCCACTTAAGGACCTTTGTCTTAAAGACATCCAAAATGTTTTCTGCTGTGTGACGTTTCTCCAAACCAAACATGGCTAGTGTTGCATGTTTCCGAGCAGCTTTAAAAACAATGTCCGTGTCAACACCTGTGTTTAGCTTTGCTTTAGCCCCTGAAAAAGAGACCCAGTGTGCAGTGATGCACATGTAATCAGCGCCTGCGCCACTGGTCCACATGTCTGTTGTCAGATGTATAGTGTGAACAGCACTCTTCTGCAAAGCTGCCCCAATCACCTTCAGAACATCTTCATGTAGTGCTGGAACCGCAACTCGGGCAAAATAGAACCGGCTAGGAACCTTCCATTTAGGGCAGAGCGCTGCCACTAATTCTAGAAAACCAACCCCTTCTACAAAAGAAAAAGGGAGAAGGTCCAGAGCAAGCATTTTAGCCAGCTTAGTGTTATACAGATGCGTCAGTGGGTGGTTGCGTTCATATTGCGCTTCTGTAAACAACATCTTTTTAATGTTGCCCTGGACCAAGGATTTACGGGATGATGATGATATCTTCGACCCAGTTACGCTCGCTGTTGAACTTTTCCGCATTGATGTCTCACTCTCTCCCACACTCTTAGTGTGCCTCACATGGGGTGTGCTGCTGACAGGGGTACTGGTTGTAAGTGAAGTGTTTGAATCGTCTTCTTCATCCTCGTCATCATCAGATGAAAAATCAACGTTTTCATTACGTGCAATTCTGGCTTGCTTAGACGCCTCTAGGTGCGGATACCATTGGACAGCGTGCGCTCTCTCAAGATGACCTCTCTGGCCTCCGGTACCATAGTTAGAACCAAGCTTACCACGACCAACTCGAACCTTACAAATGCTACAAATGGCTATGTTTTCCATTTTTGGGCAAACACTAAAGAAGTCCCAAACTGGAGACTTGAAATGTCTTTGGGGGCCGGAGGAGGCGGCGACACTGGTGGTGGTGGCCCTGCTGCTAATGCCAGATGAAGTGGAGGATGTGGATTGCCGAACTTCAGTACGTTTTGCACTTTCACCACCACGAATTGAGGTCGAGGACGAGGTGGGTACCTTCTTGCGAGGAAGAAATATAGAAGCGGTAGGTTTTGGTGTACTACTTAACTCCAAATCTAATGATTCCATTTCCATTGCCTCCTCGCCGACATCATCATCACGCTCAGCAGCTTCTCAGGATAGGGTCAAAATGTCTCTTTGCTGCATGCCCGGTGGGGCTGCAATGACCTTTGTGATGACTGGCTCGTCGTCATCGTGAGAGGCTTCATCACCAGCAGTATCTGTCACTTCTTGTTGAGCCTCATCACACTCCATAGGTATGAGTTTTTCGACGACCTTCCTTTTACGCTTAGGTACCTGTGTCAGATCATGGTGTGCCTCACTGTCAGACCGCAGTTGTGGTTCCCAAGACAGATCACTTGCATCAGAACGAGGTGGGCTTGAAGAAGATGTAGACACCCCCCTTGATCTTTTCCTTGCTAGGGATGTGGAAGACAATGAATGATCATCAGGAGGAGTGGCTTCCAATGATACCTCGGTTTCATTGTCAATTTCCTGATGTGCCCCTACTTCGGGAGGAACAACTATTGTGGGCACTTGTGAACCTCCATGCACCTTTGCTTGCGCATCTCCTTTTGCTGCCTCTCCTTCCACATGTACTTGGGCGTGTACTTGCACATGGTGTTGTTGTAGCGGCTGTGGTTGTTCAACACTTGTCAGATGAGTTACAACAACCTGTGTTGATTCAGGGACATTGCTGCTACTTTCTTGCGATGAGCCAACATCACTGGTCGATGGTGATTGGAGAAGTACACTAACTGCCTCTGAAGCACTCAAGGGCTTTGACTTAAGTTGGCGTGGTGGTGGAGGCACTGAACCCAATGGAGCAGGGGTGCTGCTCCCAGCTTGGTCCCCAGCAGATCCTGCTGCTGCAGGCGTACATTTTTTTTTTCTCCCAAAAAACGTGGCGGGTAGCACACCAGCCTCCTTGGTAACTTGCTTCTTCTGCTCCTTACTAGCAACTTTCTTGCTAGAGGAGCTACGGAGACCTTTTTTTGGGGCCATCTTCTTCAGAGCAGGTCAGACAGCAGGCCGCAGTTGCACGAATTGTAGAGTTGTCTGAGGCCAGACGTGACGTCGCGTGACGTTATGCTGCACACACACACCGCTGCAGGACTTCTTCCTGGCACTGGTGGTTCTCTTGAGTCTTGTGCACCTAAAAACAATGGAAGACAGAGGAACATCAGTTCAGTTATACAGCACAAAAAAATCGAAAAACACTGCAAAATCAGCACAATCCCAATCCATCCATGCCCTCCATAATGTTTAAATTCAAGACAACCCACAGAAAGACTAGGCCCATGCAAGACTCACTACCCCTGGGCATAAATAAAGGTTGAAAAGTAGGCAAAATGGTTGCAGGCCTAACAACAAAGCCTGCATTCAAAATGTCCACTTGCCTGCCAGCACATGGCCAGTGCCTGTAGCTGCACTCAAAATGGCCACCAGCCACATGGCCTGTCCCTCCCCATGAACACCCCCAAAAATCGAAAAACACTGCAAAATCAGCACAATCCCATTCCATCCATGCCCTCCATGATGTTTAAGTTCAAGACAGCCCACAGAAAGACTAGGCCCATACTAGACTCAAATACCCCTGGTGAAAAGGCCACAAGTACAGGCCCAAAAAACGAAAATCACTGAAAAATCAGCAGAATCCCATTCCATCCATGGCCTCCATGATGTTTAAATTCAAGACAACCCACAGAAAGACTAGGCCCATGCAAGACTCACTACCCCTGGGCATAAATAAAGGTTGAAAAGTAGGCAAAATGGTTGCAGGCCTAACAACAAAGCCTGCATTCAAAATGGCCACTTGCCTGCCAGCACATGGCCAGTGCCTGTAGCTGCACTCAAAATGGCCACCAGCCACATGGCCTGTCCCTCCCCATGAACACCCCCAAAAATCGAAAAACACTGCAAAATCAGCACAATCCCATTCCATCCATGCCCTCCATGATGTTTAAGTTCAAGACAGCCCACAGAAAGACTAGGCCCATACTAGACTCAAATACCCCTGGTGAAAAGGCCACAAGTACAGGCCCAAAAAACGAAAATCACTGAAAAATCAGCAGAATCCCATTCCATCCATGGCCTCCATGATGTTTAAATTCAAGACAACCCACAGAAAGACTAGGCCCATGCAAGACTCACTACCCCTGGGCATAAATAAAGGTTGAAAAGTAGGCAAAATGGTTGCAGGCCTAACAACAAAGCCTGCATTCAAAATGGCCACTTGCCTGCCAGGACATGGCCAGTGCCTGTAGCTGCACTCAAAATGGCCACCAGCCACATGGCCTGTCCCTCCCCATGAACACCCCCAAAAATCGAAAAACACTACAAAATCAGCACAATCCCATTCCATCCATGCCCTCCATGATGTTTAAGTTCAAGACAGCCCACAGAAAGACTAGGCCCATGCTAGACTCAAATACCCCTGGTGAAAAGGCCACAAGTACAGGCCCAAAAAACGAAAATCGCTGAAAAATCAGCTCAATCCCATTCCATCCATGGCCTCCATGATGTTTAAATTCAAGACAACCCACAGAAAGACTAGGCCCATGCAAGACTCACTACCCCTG
The DNA here is from genome assembly GCF_964263255.1 of Lissotriton vulgaris. Classification (NCBI taxonomy): domain Eukaryota; kingdom Metazoa; phylum Chordata; class Amphibia; order Caudata; family Salamandridae; genus Lissotriton; species Lissotriton vulgaris. The sequence continues at coordinate 177,887 of NW_028241679.1, read as the reverse complement.
GGCATAAATAAAGGTTGAAAAGTAGGCAAAATGGTTGCAGGCCTAACAACAAAGCCTGCATTCAAAATGGCCACTTGCCTGCCAGCACATGGCCAGTGCCTGTAGCTGCACTCAAAATGGCCACCAGCCACATGGCCTGTCCCTCCCCATGAACAACCCCAAAAATCGAAAAACACTGCAAAATCAGACCAATCCCATTCCATCCATGCCCTCCATGATGTTTAAGTTCAAGACAGCCCACAGAAAGACTAGGCCCATGCTAGACTCAAATACCCCTGGTGAAAAGGCCACAAGTACAGGCCCAAAAAACGAAAATCACTGAAAAATCTGCACAATCCCATTCCTTCCATGGCCTCCATGATGTTTAAATTCAAGACAACCCACAGAAAGACTAGGCCCATGCAAGACTCACTACCCCTGGGCATAAATAAAGGTTGAAAAGTAGGCAAAATGGTTGCAGGCCTAACAACAAAGCCTGCATTCAAAATGGCCACTTGCCTGCCAGCACATGGCCAGTGCCTGTAGCTGCACTCAAAATGGCCACCAGCCACATGGCCTGTCCCTCCCCATGAATGAACACCCCCAAAAATCGAAAAACACTGCAAAATCAGCACAATCCCATTCCATCCATGCCCTCCATGATGTTTAAGTTCAAGACAGCCCACAGAAAGACTAGGCCCATGCTAGACTCAAATACCCCTGGTGAAAAGGCCACAAGTACAGGCCCAAAAAACGAAAATCACTGAAAAATCAGCACAATCCCATTCCATCCATGGCCTCCACGATGTTTAAATTCAAGACAACCCACAGAAAGACTAGGCCCATGCAAGACTCACTACCCCTGGGCATAAATAAAGGTTGAAAAGTAGGCAAAATGGTTGCAGGCCTAACAACAAAGCCTGCATTCAAAATGGCCACTTGCCTGCCAGCACATGGCCAGTGCCTGTAGCTGCACTCAAAATGGCCACCAGCCACATGGCCTGTCCCTCCCCATGAACACCCCCAAAAATCGAAAAACACTGCAAAATCAGCACAATCCCATTCCATCCATGCCCTCCATGATGTTTAAGTTCAAGACAGCCCACAGAAAGACTAGGCCCATGCTAGACTCAAATACCCCTGGTGAAAAGGCCACAAGTACAGGCCCAAAAAACGAAAATCGCTGAAAAATCAGCTCAATCCCATTCCATACATGGCCTCCATGATGTTTAAATTCAAGACAACCCACAGAAAGACTAGGCCCATGCAAGACTCACTACCCCTGGGCATAAATAAAGGTTGAAAAGTAGGCAAAATGGTTGCAGGCCTGACAACAAAGCCTGCATTCAAAATGGCCACTTGCCTGCCAGCACATGCCACCAGCCACATGGCCTGTCCCTCCCCATGAACACCCCCAAAAATCGAAAAACACTGCAAAATCAGCACAATCCCATTCCATCCATGCCCTCCATGATGTTTAAGTTCAAGACAGCCCACAGAAAGACTAGGCCCATGCTAGACTCAAATACCCCTGGTGAAAAGGCCACAAGTACAGGACCAAAAAACGAAAATCACTGAAAAATCTGCACAATCCCATTCCATCCATGGCCTCCATGATGTTTAAATTCAAGACAACCCACAGAAAGACTAGGCCCATGCAAGACTCACTACCCCTGGGCATAAATAAAGGTTGAAAAGTAGGCAAAATGGTTGCAGGCCTAACAACAAAGCCTGCATTCAAAATGGCCACTTGCCTGCAAGCACATGGCCAGTGCCTGTAGCTGCACTCAAAATGGCCACCAGCCACATGGCCTGTCCCTCCCCATGAATGAACACCCCCAAAAATCGAAAAACACTGCAAAATCAGCACAATCCCATTCCATCCATGCCCTCCATGATGTTTAAGTTCAAGACAGCCCACAGAAAGACTAGGCCCATGCTAGACTCAAATACCCCTGGTGAAAAGGCCACAAGTACAGGCCCAAAAAACGAAAATCACTGAAAAATCAGCACAATCCCATTCCATCCATGGCCTCCATGATGTTTAAATTCAAGACAACCCACAGAAGGACTAGGCCCATGCAAGACTCACTACCCCTGGGCATAAATAAAGGTTGAAAAGTAGGCAAAAAGGTTGCAGGCCTAACAACAAAGCCTGCATTCAAAATGGCCACTTGCCTGCCAGCACATGGCCAGTGCCTGTAGCTGCACTCAAAATGGCCACCAGCCACATGGCCTGTCCCTCCCCATGAACATCCCCAAAAATCGAAAAACACTGCAAAATCAGCACAATCCCATTCCATCCATGCCCTCCATGATGTTTAAGTTCAAGACAGCCCACAGAAAGACTAGGCCCATGCTAGACTCAAATACCCCTGGTGAAAAGGCCACAAGTACAGGCCCAAAAAACGAAAATCGCTGAAAAATCAGCTCAATCCCATTCCATCCATGGCCTCCATGATGTTTAAATTCAAGACAACCCACAGAAAGACTAGGCCCATGCAAGACTCACTACCCCTGGGCATAAATAAAGGTTGAAAAGTAGGCAAAATGGTTGCAGGCCTAACAACAAAGCCTGCATTCAAAATGGCCACTTGCCTGCCAGCACATGGCCAGTGCCTGTAGCTGCACTCAAAATGGCCACCAGCCACATGGCCTGTCCCTCCCCATGAATGAACACCCCCAAAAATCGAAAAACACTGCAAAATCAGCACAATCCCATTCCATCCATGCCCTCCATGATGTTTAAGTTCAAGACAGCCCACAGAAAGACTAGGCCCATGCTAGACTCAAATACCCCTGGTGAAAAGGCCACAAGTACAGGCCCAAAAAACGAAAATCACTGAAAAATCAGCACAATCCCATTCCATCCATGGCCTCCATGATGTTTAAATTCAAGACAACCCACAGAAAGACTAGGCCCATGCAAGACTCACTACCCCTGGGCATAAATAAAGGTTGAAAAGTAGGCAAAATAGTTGCAGGCCTAACAACAAAGGCTGCATTCAAAATGGCCACTTGCCTGCCAGCACATGGCCAGTGCCTGTAGCTGCACTCAAAATGGCCACCAGCCACATGGCCTGTCCCTCCCCATGAATGAACACCCCCAAAAATCGAAAAACACTGCAAAATCAGCACAATCCCATTCCATCCATGCCCTCCATGATGTTTAAGTTCAAGACAGCCCACAGAAAGACTAGGCCCATGCTAGACTCAAATACCCCTGGTGAAAAGGCCACAAGTACAGGCCCAAAAAACGAAAATCACTGAAAAATCAGCACAATCCCATTCCATCCATGGCCTCCATGATGTCTAAATTCAAGACAACCCACAGAAAGACTAGGCCCATGCAACACTCACTACCCCTGGGCATAAATAAAGGTTGAAAAGTAGGCAAAATGGTTGCAGGCCTAACAACAAAGCCTGCATTCAAAATGGCCACTTGCCTGCCAGCACATGGCCAGTGCCTGTAGCTGCACTCAAAATGGCCACCAGCCACATGGCCTGTCCCTCCCCATGAACACCCCCAAAAATCGAAAAACACTGCAAAATCAGCACAATCCCATTCCATCCATGCCCTCCATGATGTTTAAGTTCAAGACAGCCCACAGAAAGACTAGGCCCATGCTAGACTCAAATACCCCTGGTGAAAAGGCCACAAGTACAGGCCCAAAAAACGAAAATCGCTGAAAAATCAGCAGAATCCCATTCCATCCATGGCCTCCATGATGTTTAAATTCAAGACAACCCACAGAAAGACTAGGCCCATGCAAGACTCACTACCCCTGGGCATAAATAAAGGTTGAAAAGTAGGCAAAATGGTTGCAGGCCTAACAACAAAGCCTGCATTCAAAATGGCCACTTGCCTGCCAGCACATGGCCAGTGCCTGTAGCTGCACTCAAAATGGCCACCAGCCACATGGCCTGTCCCTCCCCATGAACACCCCCAAAAATCGAAAAACACTGCAAAATCAGCACAATCCCATTCCATCCATGCCCTCCATGATGTTTAAGTTCAAGACAGCCCACAGAAAGACTAGGCCCATGCTAGACTCAAATACCCCTGGTGAAAAGGCCACAAGTACAGGCCCAAAAAACGAAAATCGCTGAAAAATCAGCTCAATCCCATTCCATCCATGGCCTCCATGATGTTTAAATTCAAGACAACCCACAGAAAGACTAGGCCCATGCAAGACTCACTACCCCTGGGCATAAATAAAGGTTGAAAAGTAGGCAAAATGGTTGCAGGCCTAACAACAAAGCCTGCATTCAAAATGGCCACTTGCCTGCCAGCACATGGCCAGTGCCTGTAGCTGCACTCAAAATGGCCACCAGCCACATGGCCTGTCCCTCCCCATGAACACCCCCAAAAATCGAAAAACACTACAAAATCAGCACAATCCCATTCCATCCATGCCCTCCATGATGTTTAAGTTCAAGACAGCCCACAGAAAGACTAGGCCCATGCTAGACTCAAATACCCCTGGTGAAAAGGCCACAAGTACAGGCCCAAAAAACGAAAATCGCTGAAAAATCAGCTCAATCCCATTCCATCCATGGCCTCCACGATGTTTAAATTCAAGACAACCCATAGAAAGACTAGGCCCATGCAAGACTCACTACCCCTGGGCATAAATAAAGGTTGAAAAGTAGGCAAAATGGTTGCAGGCCTAACAACAAAGCCTGCATTCAAAATGGCCACTTGCCTGCCAGCACATGGCCAGTGCCTGTAGCTGCACTCAAAATGGCCACCAGCCACATGGCCTCTCCCTCCCCATGAACAACCCCAAAAATCGAAAAACACTGCAAAATCAGACCAATCCCATTCCATCCATGCCCTCCATGATGTTTAAGTTCAAGACAGCCCACAGAAAGACTAGGCCCATGCTAGACTCAAATACCCCTGGTGAAAAGGCCACAAGTACAGGCCCAAAAAACGAAAATCACTGAAAAATCTGCACAATCCCATTCCATCCATGGCCTCCATGATGTTTAAATTCAAGACAACCCACAGAAAGACTAGGCCCATGCAAGACTCACTACCCCTGGGCATAAATAAAGGTTGAAAAGTAGGCAAAATGGTTGCAGGCCTAACAACAAAGCCTGCATTCAAAATGGCCACTTGCCTGCCAGCACATGGCCAGTGCCTGTAGCTGCACTCAAAATGGCCACCAGCCACATGGCCTGTCCCTCCCCATGAATGAACAGCCCCAAAAATCGAAAAACACTGCAAAATCAGCACAATCCCATTCCATCCATGCCCTCCATGATGTTTAAGTTCAAGACAGCCCACAGAAAGACTAGGCCCATGCTAGACTCAAATACCCCTGGTGAAAAGGCCACAAGTACAGGCCCAAAAAACGAAAATCACTGAAAAATCAGCACAATCCCATTCCATCCATGGCCTCCACGATGTTTAAATTCAAGACAACCCACAGAAAGACTAGGCCCATGCAAGACTCACTACCCCTGGGCATAAATAAAGGTTGAAAAGTAGGCAAAATGGTTGCAGGCCTAACAACAAAGCCTGCATTCAAAATGGCCACTTGCCTGCCAGCACATGGCCAGTGCCTGTAGCTGCACTCAAAATGGCCACCAGCCACATGGCCTGTCCCTCCCCATGAACACCCCCAAAAATCGAAAAACACTGCAAAATCAGCACAATCCCATTCCATCCATGCCCTCCATGATGTTTAAGTTCAAGACAGCCCACAGAAAGACTAGGCCCATGCTAGACTCAAATACCCCTGGTGAAAAGGCCACAAGTACAGGCCCAAAAAACGAAAATCGCTGAAAAATCAGCTCAATCCCATTCCATACATGGCCTCCATGATGTTTAAATTCAAGACAACCCACAGAAAGACTAGGCCCATGCAAGACTCACTACCCCTGGGCATAAATAAAGGTTGAAAAGTAGGCAAAATGGTTGCAGGCCTGACAACAAAGCCTGCATTCAAAATGGCCACTTGCCTGCCAGCACATGCCACCAGCCACATGGCCTGTCCCTCCCCATGAACACCCCCAAAAATCGAAAAACACTGCAAAATCAGCACAATCCCATTCCATCCATGCCCTCCATGATGTTTAAGTTCAAGACAGCCCACAGAAAGACTAGGCCCATGCTAGACTCAAATACCCCTGGTGAAAAGGCCACAAGTACAGGACCAAAAAACGAAAATCACTGAAAAATCAGCACAATCCCATTCCATCCATGGCCTCCATGATGTTTAAATTCAAGACAACCCACAGAAAGACTAGGCCCATGCAAGACTCACTACCCCTGGGCATAAATAAAGGTTGAAAAGTAGGCAAAATGGTTGCAGGCCTAACAACAAAGCCTGCATTCAAAATGGCCACTTGCCTGCCAGCACATGGCCAGTGCCTGTAGCTGCACTCAAAATGGCCACCAGCCACATGGCCTGTCCCTCCCCATGAATGAACACCCCCAAAAATCGAAAAACACTGCAAAATCAGCACAATCCCATTCCATCCATGCCCTCCATGATGTTTAAGTTCAAGACAGCCCACAGAAAGACTAGGCCCATGCTAGACTCAAATACCCCTGGTGAAAAGGCCACAAGTACAGGCCCAAAAAACGAATATCACTGAAAAATCAGCACAATCCCATTCCATCCATGGCCTCCATGATGTTTAAATTCAAGACAACCCACAGAAGGACTAGGCCCATGCAAGACTCACTACCCCTGGGCATAAATAAAGGTTGAAAAGTAGGCAAAATGGTTGCAGGCCTAACAACAAAGCCTGCATTCAAAATGGCCACTTGCCTGCCAGCACATGGCCAGTGCCTGTAGCTGCACTCAAAATGGCCACCAGCCACATGGCCTGTCCCTCCCCATGAACATCCCCAAAAATCGAAAAACACTGCAAAATCAGCACAATCCCATTCCATCCATGCCCTCCATGATGTTTAAGTTCAAGACAGCCCACAGAAAGACTAGGCCCATGCTAGACTCAAATACCCCTGGTGAAAAGGCCACAAGTACAGGCCCAAAAAACGAAAATCGCTGAAAAATCAGCTCAATCCCATTCCATCCATGGCCTCCATGATGTTTAAATTCAAGACAACCCACAGAAAGACTAGGCCCATGCAAGACTCACTACCCCTGGGCATAAATAAAGGTTGAAAAGTAGGCAAAATGGTTGCAGGCCTAACAACAAAGCCTGCATTCAAAATGGCCACTTGCCTGCCAGCACATGGCCAGTGCCTGTAGCTGCACTCAAAATGGCCACCAGCCACATGGCCTGTCCCTCCCCATGAATGAACACCCCCAAAAATCGAAAAACACTGCAAAATCAGCACAATCCCATTCCATCCATGCCCTCCATGATGTTTAAGTTCAAGACAGCCCACAGAAAGACTAGGCCCATGCTAGACTCAAATACCCCTGGTGAAAAGGCCACAAGTACAGGCCCAAAAAACGAAAATCACTGAAAAATCAGCACAATCCCATTCCATCCATGGCCTCCATGATGTTTAAATTCAAGACAACCCACAGAAAGACTAGGCCCATGCAAGACTCACTACCCCTGGGCATAAATAAAGGTTGAAAAGTAGGCAAAATAGTTGCAGGCCTAACAACAAAGCCTGCATTCAAAATGGCCACTTGCCTGCCAGCACATGGCCAGTGCCTGTAGCTGCACTCAAAATGGCCACCAGCCACATGGCCTGTCCCTCCCCATGAATGAACACCCCCAAAAATCGAAAAACACTGCAAAATCAGCACAATCCCATTCCATCCATGCCCTCCATGATGTTTAAGTTCAAGACAGCCCACAGAAAGACTAGGCCCATGCTAGACTCAAATACCCCTGGTGAAAAGGCCACAAGTACAGGCCCAAAAAACGAAAATCACTGAAAAATCAGCACAATCCCATTCCATCCATGGCCTCCATGATGTCTAAATTCAAGACAACCCACAGAAAGACTAGGCCCATGCAACACTCACTACCCCTGGGCATAAATAAAGGTTGAAAAGTAGGCAAAATGGTTGCAGGCCTAACAACAAAGCCTGCATTCAAAATGGCCACTTGCCTGCCAGCACATGGCCAGTGCCTGTAGCTGCACTCAAAATGGCCACCAGCCACATGGCCTGTCCCTCCCCATGAACACCCCCAAAAATCGAAAAACACTGCAAAATCAGCACAATCCCATTCCATCCATGCCCTCCATGATGTTTAAGTTCAAGACAGCCCACAGAAAGACTAGGCCCATGCTAGACTCAAATACCCCTGGTGAAAAGGCCACAAGTACAGGCCCAAAAAACGAAAATCGCTGAAAAATCAGCTCAATCCCATTCCATCCATGGCCTCCATGATGTTTAAATTCAAGACAACCCACAGAAAGACTAGGCCCATGCAAGACTCACTACCCCTGGGCATAAATAAAGGTTGAAAAGTAGGCAAAATGGTTGCAGGCCTAACAACAAAGCCTGCATTCAAAATGGCCACTTGCCTGCCAGCACATGGCCAGTGCCTGTAGCTGCACTCAAAATGGCCACCAGCCACATGGCCTGTCCCTCCCCATGAACAACCCCAAAAATCGAAAAACACTGCAAAATCAGACCAATCCCATTCCATCCATGCCCTCCATGATGTTTAAGTTCAAGACAGCCCACAGAAAGACTAGGCCCATGCTAGACTCAAATACCCTTGGTGAAAAGGCCACAAGTACAGGCCCAAAAAACGAAAATCACTGAAAAATCTGCACAATCCCATTCCATCCATGGCCTCCATGATGTTTAAATTCAAGACAACCCACAGAAAGACTAGGCCCATGCAAGACTCACTACCCCTGGGCATAAATAAAGGTTGAAAAGTAGGCAAAATGGTTGCAGGCCTAACAACAAAGCCTGCATTCAAAATGGCCACTTGCCTGCCAGCACATGGCCAGTGCCTGTAGCTGCACTCAAAATGGCCACCAGCCACATGGCCTGTCCCTCCCCATGAATGAACACCCCCAAAAATCGAAAAACACTGCAAAATCAGCACAATCCCATTCCATCCATGCCCTCCATGATGTTTAAGTTCAAGACAGCCCACAGAAAGACTAGGCCCATGCTAGACTCAAATACCCCTGGTGAAAAGGCCACAAGTACAGGCCCAAAAAACGAAAATCACTGAAAAATCAGCACAATCCCATTCCATCCATGGCCTCCACGATGTTTAAATTCAAGACAACCCACAGAAAGACTAGGCCCATGCAAGACTCACTACCCCTGGGCATAAATAAAGGTTGAAAAGTAGGCAAAATGGTTGCAGGCCTAACAACAAAGCCTGCATTCAAAATGGCCACTTGCCTGCCAGCACATGGCCAGTGCCTGTAGCTGCACTCAAAATGGCCACCAGCCACATGGCCTGTCCCTCCCCATGAACACCCCCAAAAATCGAAAAACACTGCAAAATCAGCACAATCCCATTCCATCCATGCCCTCCATGATGTTTAAGTTCAAGACAGCCCACAGAAAGACTAGGCCCATGCTAGACTCAAATACCCCTCGTGAAAAGGCCACAAGTACAGGCCCAAAAAACGAAAATCGCTGAAAAATCAGCTCAATCCCATTCCATACATGGCCTCCATGATGTTTAAATTCAAGACAACCCACAGAAAGACTAGGCCCATGCAAGACTCACTACCCCTGGGCATAAATAAAGGTTGAAAAGTAGGCAAAATGGTTGCAGGCCTGACAACAAAGCCTGCATTCAAAATGGCCACTTGCCTGCCAGCACATGCCACCAGCCACATGGCCTGTCCCTCCCCATGAACACCCCCAAAAATCGAAAAACACTGCAAAATCAGCACAATCCCATTCCATCCATGCCCTCCATGATGTTTAAGTTCAAGACAGCCCACAGAAAGACTAGGCCCATGCTAGACTCAAATACCCCTGGTGAAAAGGCCACAAGTACAGGACTAAAAAACGAAAATCACTGAAAAATCTGCACAATCCCATTCCATCCATGGCCTCCATGATGTTTAAATTCAAGACAACCCACAGAAAGACTAGGCCCATGCAAGACTCACTACCCCTGGGCATAAATAAAGGTTGAAAAGTAGGCAAAATGGTTGCAGGCCTAACAACAAAGCCTGCATTCAAAATGGCCACTTGCCTGCCAGCACATGGCCAGTGCCTGTAGCTGCACTCAAAATGGCCACCAGCCACATGGCCTGTCCCTCCCCATGAATGAACACCCCCAAAAATCGAAAAACACTGCAAAATCAGCACAATCCCATTCCATCCATGCCCTCCATGATGTTTAAGTTCAAGACAGCCCACAGAAAGACTAGGCCCATGCTAGACTCAAATACCCCTGGTGAAAAGGCCACAAGTACAGGCCCAAAAAACGAAAATCACTGAAAAATCAGCACAATCCCATTCCATCCATGGCCTCCATGATGTTTAAATTCAAGACAACCCACAGAAGGACTAGGCCCATGCAAGACTCACTACCCCTGGGCATAAATAAAGGTTGAAAAGTAGGCAAAATGGTTGCAGGCCTAACAACAAAGCCTGCATTCAAAATGGCCACTTGCCTGCCAGCACATGGCCAGTGCCTGTAGCTGCACTCAAAATGGCCACCAGCCACATGGCCTGTCCCTCCCCATGAACATCCCCAAAAATCGAAAAACACTGCAAAATCAGCACAATCCCATTCCATCCATGCCCTCCATGATGTTTAAGTTCAAGACAGCCCACAGAAAGACTAGGCCCATGCTAGACTCAAATACCCCTGGTGAAAAGGCCACAAGTACAGGCCCAAAAAACGAAAATCGCTGAAAAATCAGCTCAATCCCATTCCATCCATGGCCTCCATGATGTTTAAATTCAAGACAACCCACAGAAAGACTAGGCCCATGCAAGACTCACTACCCCTGGGCATAAATAAAGGTTGAAAAGTAGGCAAAATGGTTGCAGACCTAACAACAAAGCCTGCATTCAAAATGGCCACTTGCCTGCCAGCACATGGCCAGTGCCTGTAGCTGCACTCAAAATGGCCACCAGCCACATGGCCTGTCCCTCCCCATGAATGAACACCCCCAAAAATCGAAAAACACTGCAAAATCAGCACAATCCCATTCCATCCATGCCCTCCATGATGTTTAAGTTCAAGACAGCCCACAGAAAGACTAGGCCCATGCTAGACTCAAATACCCCTGGTGAAAAGGCCACAAGTACAGGCCCAAAAAACGAAAATCACTGAAAAATCAGCACAATCCCATTCCATCCATGGCCTCCATGATGTTTAAATTCAAGACAACCCACAGAAAGACTAGGCCCATGCAAGACTCACTACCCCTGGGCATAAATAAAGGTTGAAAAGTAGGCAAAATAGTTGCAGGCCTAACAACAAAGCCTGCATTCAAAATGGCCACTTGCCTGCCAGCACATGGCCAGTGCCTGTAGCTGCACTCAAAATGGCCACCAGCCACATGGCCTGTCCCTCCCCATGAATGAACACCCCCAAAAATCGAAAAACACTGCAAAATCAGCACAATCCCATTCCATCCATGCCCTCCATGATGTTTAAGTTCAAGACAGCCCACAGAAAGACTAGGCCCATGCTAGACTCAAATACCCCTGGTGAAAAGGCCACAAGTACAGGCCCAAAAAACGAAAATCACTGAAAAATCAGCACAATCCCATTCCATCCATGGCCTCCATGATGTCTAAATTCAAGACAACCCACAGAAAGACTAGGCCCATGCAACACTCACTACCCCTGGGCATAAATAAAGGTTGAAAAGTAGGCAAAATGGTTGCAGGCCTAACAACAAAGCCTGCATTCAAAATGGCCACTTGCCTGCCAGCACATGGCCAGTGCCTGTAGCTGCACTCAAAATGGCCACCAGCCACATGGCCTGTCCCTCCCCATGAACACCCCCAAAAATCGAAAAACACTGCAAAATCAGCACAATCCCATTCCATCCATGCCCTCCATGATGTTTAAGTTCAAGACAGCCCACAGAAAGACTAGGCCCATGCTAGACTCAAATACCCCTGGTGAAAAGGCCACAAGTACAGGCCCAAAAAACGAAAATCGCTGAAAAATCAGCTCAATCCCATTCCATCCATGGCCTCCATGATGTTTAAATTCAACATAACCCACAGAAAGACTAGGCCCATGCAAGACTCACTACCCCTGGGCATAAATAAAGGTTGAAAAGTAGGCAAAATGGTTGCAGGCCTAACAACAAAGCCTGCATTCAAAATGGCCACTTGCCTGCCAGCACATGGCCAGTGCCTGTAGCTGCACTCAAAATGGCCACCAGCCACATGGCCTGTCCCTCCCCATGAACACCCCCAAAAATCGAAAAACACTGCAAAATCAGCACAATCCCATTCCATCCATGCCCTCCATGATGTTTAAGTTCAAGACAGCCCACAGAAAGACTAGGCCCATGCTAGACTCAAATACCCCTGGTGAAAAGGCCACAAGTACAGGACCAAAAAACGAAAATCACTGAAAAATCTGCACAATCCCATTCCATCCATGGCCTCCATGATGTTTAAATTCAAGACAACCCACAGAAAGACTAGGCCCATGCAAGACTCACTACCCCTGGGCATAAATAAAGGTTGAAAAGTAGGCAAAATGGTTGCAGGCCTAACAACAAAGCCTGCATTCAAAATGGCCACTTGCCTGCCAGCACATGGCCAGTGCCTGTAGCTGCACTCAAAATGGCCACCAGCCACATGGCCTGTCCCTCCCCATGAACACCCCCAAAAATCGAAAAACACTGCAAAATCAGCACAATCCCATTCCATCCATGCCCTCCATGATGTTTAAGTTCAAGACAGCCCACAGAAAGACTAGGCCCATGCTAGACTCAAATACCCCTGGTGAAAAGGCCACAAGTACAGGCCCAAAAAACGAAAATCACTGAAAAATCAGCACAATCCCATTCCATCCATGGCCTCCATGATGTTTAAATTCAAGACAACCCACAGAAAGACTAGGCCCATGCAAGACTCACTACCCCTGGGCATAAATAAAGGTTGAAAAGTAGGCAAAATGGTTGCAGGCCTAACAACAAAGCCTGCATTCAAAATGGCCACTTGCCTGCCAGCACATGGCCAGTGCCTGTAGCTGCACTCAAAATGGCCACCAGCCACATGGCCTGTCCCTCCCCATGAATGAACACCCCCAAAAATCGAAAAACACTGCAAAATCAGCACAATCCCATTCCATCCATGCCCTCCATGATGTTTAAGTTCAAGACAGCCCACAGAAAGACTAGGCCCATGCTAGACTCAAATACCCCTGGTGAAAAGGCCACAAGTACAGGCCCAAAAAACGAAAATCACTGAAAAATCAGCACAATCCCATTCCATCCATGGCCTCCATGATGTCTAAATTCAAGACAACCCACAAAAAGACTAGGCCCATGCAAGACTCACTACCCCTGGGCATAAATAAAGGTTGAAAAGTAGGCAAAATGGTTGCAGGCCTAACAACAAAGCCTGCATTCAAAATGGCCACTTGCCTGCCAGCACATGGCCAGTGCCTGTAGCTGCACTCAAAATGGCCACCAGCCACATGGCCTGTCCCTCCCCATGAACACCCCCAAAAATCGAAAAACACTGCAAAATCAGCACAATCCCATTCCATCCATGCCCTCCATGATGTTTAAGTTCAAGACAGCCCACAGAAAGACTAGGCCCATGCTAGACTCAAATACCCTTGGTGAAAAGGCCACAAGTACAGGCCCAAAAAACGAAAATCGCTGAAAAATCAGCTCAATCCCATTCCATCCATGGCCTCCATGATGTTTAAATTCAAGACAACCCACAGAAAGACTAGGCCCATGCAAGACTCACTACCCCTGGGCATAAATAAAGGTTGAAAAGTAGGCAAAATGGTTGCAGGCCTAACAACAAAGCCTGCATTCAAAATGGCCACTTGCCTGCCAGCACATGGCCAGTGCCTGTAGCTGCACTCAAAATGGCCACCAGCCACTTGGCCTGTCCCTCCCCATGAACACCCCCAAAAATCGAAAAACACTTCAAAATCAGCACAATCCCATTCCATCCATGCCCTCCATGATGTTTAAGTTCAAGACAGCCCACAGAAAGACTAGGCCCATGCTAGACTCAAATACCCCTGGTGAAAAGGCCACAAGTACAGGCCCAAAAAACGAAAATCACTGAAAAATCAGCACAATCCCATTCCATCCATGGCCTCCATGATGTTTAAGTTCAAGACAGCCCACAGAAAGACTAGGCCCATGCTAGACTCAAATACCCCTGGTGAAAAGGCCACAAGTACAGCCCCAAAAAACGAAAATCACTGAAAAATCAGCACAATCCCAATCCATCCATGCCCTCCATGATGTTTAAGTTCAAGACAACCCACAGAAAGACTCAGTCCACCCACCACTGAGTACCCCTGGGCAAAAGGCCCCAAAACAGCCCAAAAATCGAAAATGCCAAAATTTTAGTTGCAGCAACTGTAATGCCCCAAAAAAACTTACTTGTAAAATTTCTAATCCAACAGTGATCCAAAGAAAGTCAAAAAGGCCTCAAATCCAAAGATCCAGCAGCATCAACAAAAAGTAATCCTTCCAGCTCCAGATCCAAATGAAAAGTGACCAGGAGATGGACAAAGCACTGGGAGGAGCCTGCTGAACAGGAACAGGAAGTTGAAGACTGTGGGGCACTTCCTTCCTCCCACCCCCTTCCCCCCCTCCCCAAAATGGACTCCTCGCTAAAAAAGTGCAGGCAAATGTCAACCTAAGGAGTTATTCAGATAAAAATCATCATTTCAAGAAGGTTTATGCTGCTTGCTGGTGGATTTCTTGTGCAGAATTGCAAATTTTATATTTTCGCTTGTGCGAGATTCTTGCTGCTCGCCGCATCTCAAATCTCGCAATTGCGAAGTACCGCGAGACGTGATCTCGCCGTACTCGCGTTGACAAACTATCGCTGGCAAGCCGCGATGACGTAATCGCGCTCGCCAATTCCCGCGGGATCACACAGCAAGATCCAAAATGGCGCAGCACTCGCAAACTATCGAGAAAAACAACTCGGCAAACGATGATAAACGCCGCGCGCCGCAAAAATTTGTATCACCAACGCCGCGCGCCGCAAAAAAAATCCGCTGTGTGCGAATTTGCGGATTTTGTGGGAAATTCGCAAATCTCGCGGATTGCGAATTTCCCAAAAATCCGCAAAATCCGCGAGCGAAACGGATTTTCCGCCCATGCTTAGATGGAGTACAGCGTTACCAGACAGGCCAAGTTTTAAAGTGTAACATGAAATGGAAAAGAAACAGTTTTAGAACACAGAATAAATGAATGCACTGTATACCATGAATTTCTACACTATACCCATTATTTTATAATAGACTATAGCATTAGGATTAGGCAGAACGAACAGCTTAGCAAAAGCAGCAGTTCAAGCCTCTTGCATGTGAGAACACAGATCAGCCATATTAACACTAATGCGCAGATGCGACAGATTTCCCTCCAAAGCTGCGAGTACATCATGTCACGTGGGTATGACAGAAGCATGCGCAGTAGAAATTCCTGCGTAGCAGCGGCCATTTTAAAGACAAGGGTATTAGGATTAGAAAACACATAAGCAAGCTTCACTCAGACACCCAATAATGATGAAAAAGGGGCAAATTAGTAAGACAAGCATGTTGATTACATAGTTAGGGTTATTCGAGGTTCATGAATTCAAGCAAGTCGCTTCTCGTGCGAATCCTTGCTCCATCAATCCCCTCTTTGATGATATTTTATATCATCACCAATTAATGAAACAGATCCAACTTCTCACATTTCACCCATTTCAATCTCTTCAAACTTTCTATTTTGCTTTTTCTCATTATTATTATGAGAATTTTTCATTTTCTTATAGAGCTTGCTATTCAATTCTTCTAATTCGAGTTCTACAATATTTCTTTTTACTTCTCGTCTATTCATGGAATATTTCTATTTATGTTTTCGACATTTGCAACACATTATTATTCCTAAAACTAATAAACCTATTCCCGCCATTGGCATCAGTATTTTACTCACAAGACTTTTACCTAGATTAGAAAACCAATTACCCACCGAGGAGGGACCATCATAAGCCTTTTCCATGCACTACAAACCTCCAGTGGTTTAAGCTCCCTCTCCAAATTAGTAATATTTGTCACATACTTCTTAATTTCAACGCTTTTGTCTGGTATGTAAGTGCAACAATGTTGCACTTTCAACATTCTACAGACTCCGCCCTCTTTTGCCAATAACGTGTCAAGAGCAAGTCGATTTTATAAAACCATAGATCTGATCGCAACCAATTCGGTATTAACCATCAAGAAACCTCCAGCCGTGTCAGTTGATAACCGATCTACTACTGTTGACAATTTGCAGATGTGTATTCAGGGCCACTCCCACTGTAGGTATCAATGCACTAAATACATCACCTACTATTTCCCCAGCCCATGTTTTCACGCCGATTCTGAGTCAGCGAGTGCCCGAGGAGGACGAGGAGGACGCGAGAGAGACGCCGGCTGCTCCTGTCTCGGCCCACCGGCATCCGATTTTTAGCCCCCAGCTCCCAGCTTCCTATCCCCCGCAATTTCCACACAGCGGGGAGGGGTTAATGCTTCACCTGGAGCAGCTAAGCCGAGGTACCGCCGCCACCGAGGGGCCACGGAGCAAACAGCTCGCCGGGAGCCTGTGCCTCCCCCTGTCAAGCGAGCCGTGAACACCGAGAGACAGGGCGGGAAGAAGGCAGAAGCGGACTACTCCCCCACTGGCAGCACAGCACAGCCCCAGGCCCAGGCGCCGGCCCCAGCTTGGCCTCCGTCCCATCCGCAGAGTAAAGCGCAGAGCTGCCCATCGGAACACGAGATCATAAAGATCACAAAAGATCATAAAGAACTTAGAGGTGTGGAGCATTGAAGGCGCAAGGCAGGCACAAGGTGGAGGAGGAGTGGCATTCCCTGCACGTGGAGTACAGAGAGCAGAGAGCCGCTGCGAGCCGCTGTGAGCCACAGCAGACACGTGGGTTCAGGCAGCTGAGCTGAGGTGAGCTGAGGCGAGGTGAGCCACTCCATCAGACCACCCTTCTACCACCCGACATTACGCTGCCGTCCAACCCCTCCCCGGCGCTCCATCACTCATTCTGCTACCCGTTTCCCGCCCTCCAGCAGCCCGGCAGCCCAAAAGGAGCAAAGGTCCAAGCCTAATCACCCACTGGATAAACCAGCAGGACGAACCGGAAGGGAAAGATCTGATGTTAAGAGGAGCCGCCACACCGCCACCAAGCCGCCACCAAGCCGCTACCAAGTCGCCAAGTAGCCAAGCCCGAAGGGGGTTGAGGGGGGCCACCAGTTAACAGGTGAGAAGCCCCGCCCTGGTCCCTGTTCTCTGGCTCTCTTCCTCTTCCTGGCTCTCTTCCTCCACCTTTGTGCACTCACCACTCCTGACAGGTTAGGAGGAGTGAAGCCCCCCCTTGCTAAACCGGCGATTACCACCTCAGGGGCCCGCCATGGAAAACTCCAAGCAACTCAGAAGACTCCCACGGAGGAAGGGTACTACCCTCCGCTCCGCCTCCCCCAGCGGGGTTCAGCTGGAGTCGCCACCACCCCAAGACAAAATCTCAAACACAGGCGGCCTATTGTCGCAATCGCAATGGCAACCTCGGATTAGCGACTTTTTTGTTAAAACCCCTGTCCAAAAGGGCTTCCCCTCTACCCAATGATCTCAGCAGGATACAGACTTAAAAGCTGATGTTAGATTCCAACCGGCCCAAGCACTGCAGGAACGTAGCATGCACCAGTCCCCTTCCCCTGCCCACTGGACACCCACAGGATAAACTCTATGGGTGCACCTATGGACCTGAAAAGAGGGTGGTAATGTTGAGGAGACACCAAGTCTTCCACCCTTGTAGGTAACAGGACACAGCTCCCTCTGTCTTTACGCTTCTGCACCTATGTACAATGGGGAAAAACAACACCTTTCATATGCACTGTACACTAATGTAACCCAACCCCCAATGACCATGCCTTATCAAACATACAACCCTTCTCACCTGTGGCACATGCAGGCTCTGCCTCGTAAAGATGTGGAGTACTGCAACAGCAAAAACGGTGTACTCCGGTATCTGCGCTAATGACTTTAGCAGATTTAGGGAAGGAGCTGTTATCGAAATGTCCTCGTACCAAAAATATAATATGAGGGGAAAAAGGTCGGATTTGGCTTGCAGCCAATACCAAAAAACCCCGTTATCAACAGAAAAGAACTCGAAGGGACAGGGAGCTGGGAAACCCTCCGTTGCGCTATACCAACAGCGCGATTAGAAACGAAGCCGCCGCGGAGTGACCCAAAACGTCACTTCCGCACACAACGAGGCGGAGCGTAGTCCAGCAGAGACGCGCTGAGCTAGCAGCAAGCCTCAGTAACTCAGCGTTTAGTAATCTATCACGCTGGAGTGAACGGGAGCCCCCGAATCACCCAAGGCAAAATAATCGGAATCACTGGGGCATGAAAAGGAAAGTGGAAAAAAGGGAAGGGATACCAGGATACCGCTAGCTAAACTAAAAAGGAATGGTAAAACGGGGAGGGGACCAAAATGAAGCAGGAAGGATCACAAACCCTCTTCACGAGCCCGTGAGAGGGGACAGGACAGCAACAAAGGAGTAAGGCAGCAGATGAGGAGGCTCAGCTCTGCAGACTTCAGCAACCAACAACCAGGAAGGGAATCCAAACACTGGCAATATCGAGCAATGAGCCAAAGGTAGGACTGGTTTTTATCTACCTATCCATGGTCATGTGATGTTAAGGCATGGTCATAAAGATAGGACTAGCTCGATTCCTAACAGCTGATGACCAGACTGACAACTACTGCTCCCCCGGACTTGCCTACGTTAAAAACTCAACCCCAGAGAAACCTCTCTACCCTCACCCGAATCTCCCATCACATACGAGACATTCCATGAGTCATTTCATAAGACACATCAGCTGCTCATCCTCTCCCAGGAGGTTGCCGTCACGACTCATGACAGCTCTCTTCTCTCACTGAGCGCCTTCTCTGCAGCTCCAGGAAATTCATCCTTACCAGTCTTCAGCCCAGACTCTACAAATATCACGATTCTAAACAACGCGACTAAGCTAGAAGTCCAAGCCCAAGTCCATGGCAGTGTTCCGTTCTCACCATCTGAATACACTGACAACTGCTACATTGCAGACTTAACATCGAAGGCTCTATTACAACTCAGCCCAAGTGCATGCTCAGGGGCCCTTTCAACTAGCCGGAACAACCCCCTACCTTCAAACAAGAGCTTAAAAAATGAAGGCCCCCCCATTATCCCACAAACTATCCAACCGATTCCTGGCCTCCTTAGAAAGTCGAATTGAAGAATCACTCGCCCACTCACCGGGCTTAAGTCCTTCCTCAAACTTCTTCAGAAACCCTCCAGAGGACCAGGAACCATCTGTGTTCAACCTGTCGGACCCCATAAATTCTATTTCAGGCTCAATGACATCCCTCCATGCAAAACAAGACGCGATTGCCAAGGCCACGCTATGGCAGTCGGAGAAAATGGAGCTGCAGATCGATCTAATGCAAACTCTGGCATCATCACTGTCGGATCTGGGCTCCAGGATATGCACCCTGGAAGGCTTGGCGGGGACAATGGGCAATCGGATTTCTTGCTCCTGCAGCCGAATAATCAACAAACTCTCGTCCCTCCCCGAAATCATGGGAGCAATCCTGAACAGCGTAGAGTGCCACATCATCAGACAAGGAACATCTCAGCCCACGCCCATGCAAGAGTTTCAAAATCCATCTATTCTCGAAGACCCTTCACGCTCCGCCTCACTAACCGGCCCATGCCCTGTGAGAAAAAAGACACCACATCGTGCCGACCAAGCTACTAAAAGTTCTGCCAGCCTTCCACCAGGGACTAGCCCCGGCTTGCTCACAGCGGGCTTGGAACTTACTGAAACCGCATCGACGCAAGTATCAACCACGCGATCCGATCGCTCCGACAGCACCCACACAGGCCTGACTCACAGCGTTTCTAAGCCTCCAACGAAAACCTCACTGTCAAGGAGGGAAAGAAAAAAACTTTAAAAACAATCTAAAAAACAACGCCTATTGAAAAGAAGATCGGGGCTTGAAGGGTTAGCGGCACCCAGTCTACCAGTCAATAAACCAAGGGGTCTCCCCTACTTCCCCATTTTCAACCCACCTGTAAAACCCAAAATAAAAAACATCGAGAAAAGTACGTCCCCCGCTGGCTTAATGGTCACCAGCGAACAGCCCGGGTCATCAACCCTGGGCAGTCCCGGGATCACAAAAGCCTCAGAAGCGCACACCACAACCACAGCAAACATATTACTGCCAAACAAATCTACAGGAATAAGCACCAATGACCACAGCGCTGGGAACCAGAATAACCCTGTACAGATCACTGAAGCAATAATGGAAGACCCGAATAGTCCACCTCAACTCCAGGGAATGGCAGTAATCACGAACACGGATCTTCACAGCTCAACAGTGGGCAACGCCACAGACCGCGGCGCACCCCATCAATTAGAAGACCCAACTAAAGCCTGTTGAGACTTTCATCCGCAGCCGCAGAGGCACTTTTTGCCTCAAGTGCCACATGTCTCGGGAATGACAAGTCAATCGGGGGGGACTATTTATCCACTTGAAGCACACTTCCAACTCCTGTTGGCGACAGCTACTTTACCTGGAACAGCCAGGAGTCAGGATCACCAGAGCCCGGAAAAGAGAGCTGAACTAGTCTTTTATCCACACTACGAGCATAAGGGCCCACATGATACCCTTAACAGATGCAACCTCCTCCGCCTATTCAACTGCATTCCAACACTGGTTGGGGTCACCTCCTCAGACCTTACATCAGTCAAGTTCTCCACAATACCAGGGAGAGGGGGCTCAGAGGCCACCATTACAACGTGGTCCCAGGAATCCATTAGGAATGCAATCCTCAAGGAAGCCAACCAACTTGAAAACTGGGGCATTGAAATGTGGGTTCCCACTCAACAAAAATACCCCCACGTCCTTCTCCCACAGGCCCCTGCGAAACAGCTCACCAGCGTATTGAAGGGGTCCCGGGGCGCAACCCATGCCTGGCTTCCAGAAGCGTCGAAAGCTGACAATCTCCTAAACATTGCATGCTATAAAAATCAACGTATGATAAGCTGCAAATTTAATTGCCCTCTCCCCCATGTCAACGACATGCGCTACGGAGACTTAGTCCCAGAGCCGTCAATCAACTTCGCCCAACAACAGCGTTCTTCCTAACAAGAACACCAACTGGCCCGATTCCAAACTAACTATCACATCTTGGAACACGAGCAGGCTAAAGTCAACCCTTGCTTCAAAATCAGCCATTGAATTCCTGAACAAAAGCGACATAATTTGTTTTCAGGAGACCTAGTCTCTATCCGTATCGCCCCTGCTTGGCTACTACAATCTTTTTCAACCGGCCGCTAAGGTCAATTCTTACGGAAGACCCTCAGGGGGCCTCTCCATTTTCATCAGTTATAGGTGCAAGATAACGGCCACACCTATCCTTCGGAACCTGACGGCAGGGAAGACGGTTCTGATTACCGGTCTGTCTTTTTCAGACAGGGCACGCTCTATCCTCCTAATTAACATTTATCATAATTCAGCAAAAACCGCAAAATCAACTGCAACGGATCTAATGATAAAACAACTGGTAGACCTTCTAGAGGAATTTGCATCCACGGAGGTACTGCTATTAGGAGACTTTAAAATCAAAGACCTCGCAACCAACGGCATCTTAGCAAGGAAAAACAAAGAGCAAGAAGCGATGATCACTTTTCTAACAACCCATGACTTCCACTCGGCTCAGCAAATCTCGCTGGAACTGCACCCGGACGCTCATTTCTTGCCAACATTCAGGAGAATCTCAACTATGCAAGTGCAAGTCGCCCTCGAAACGACAGATGTGGGGCATTCAACGAGAGCTGAATTGCACACCATGGTTAGAAGAATCAAATGGGACTCACGGGGATCCGCCAAGGTGGGAACCTGGCTCAAGTGCGAAACACTTAACTTCAGACACAGTGCCCCGACAGAATCACACCACCGGTGGGATAACTCCATTGCTAAGCTACAGGATCTCCTGGCAGGGCCCGTGCTCCATCATAGACCACACGGGCCACTTCCGAAGCAAACCCACGACCCATTGTCAGCCTCCCAAAGAAGGACCCTCAGGAAGGCTGTCCGCCAGCACAAACTGATTGGAACCGTGCACACCGCTAAAAAGGTGGCATTGCTGCAGACGACCTACAAGAAATCCTTATGGGAGATCAAGAGACTCAAAGAACAGTCTGAGTGGGTAGAAATGTTCGCCCTTCTCAAGGGCAAAAGTCAGTCCCTGTTTTGGAATTATATGAACAAACTCCGCTCCACCAACAAGAAGAGAGGAAATGCAGTCTGTGAAGAAGCCCGGGCCCTGCATGTGTCCGATCTTTATTGCAGTGACTCTGGGGACCCCGTGGTGATAGAACTAAGAGATCGTGCTGCTTCCATTCAAATAGAAACTTTCGAACTGACCACTGCAGTCGAGATCACCAAGTATCTGCGAATCATGAAAAAAGACGGAGCTCCAGGGCCCAACGGACTCCCTGCCGGGTTATTTAAATGCGCCCCGGAAGAGTGGGCGGCCCTTCTGACTCCCCTATTTAACAACATGTTCACGACAAGCCAGCTCCCAGACTCTTGGTTAGGTTCGATTCTATGCCCCATATTCAAGAAAGGTGACCCTGCATCACCGGCTAGCTACCGCCTTATTGCCCTATTAGACCTGGAGGCAAAGGCATATGCTCAATGTCTTCTTCGGTTGCTTGAAAAATGGGTCAAAGAAAATAACATAATACCATACTACCAAACTGGGTTCCCATCAACGGCCTCCACAATAGACAACATCATTACTCCAGCCGGTCTGAGTCAAAAAGCAGTACAAAAAAACCATCTTCCACTCTACTGCTGCTTTATAGACTACAGCGCGGCTTTTGACAAAGTGTCTCGGAACATCTTGTGGAGGAAGCTGAACAAATGGGGGATTCCACATGACCTACTAGGTGCACTAATTTCCCTGCATAAGAACACATGGGTGCGAATTAAAACCAGCCCAAAGACACTCTCTTCAAGAATTGCCGTCGAAGATGGGCTAAAGCAAGGCTGTGTTCTTGCCCCGCTGTTGTTCAATCTCTACACAGCCGACCTCGGCATATTCTTGAAGAATAGTAATCTTCTCCCGCCAAAACTGGGACCCGCTAAAAAGCCTCTTCACATATTACAATATGCAGATGATATTGTAATAATGGACCAAGCAAAATCGGGTCTCCAACGGTCATTAAGTACGCTTCATATATATAACTCCGCCAATGCCCTGAAAATCAACCAGGCA
This sequence comes from Lissotriton vulgaris, assembly GCF_964263255.1. NCBI lineage: Eukaryota > Metazoa > Chordata > Amphibia > Caudata > Salamandridae > Lissotriton > Lissotriton vulgaris. The sequence goes on along the minus strand of NW_028241679.1, from coordinate 154,487 downwards.
AAGACGAAGGTACTGGTATTTGGCTGATGCAAGAACAAGAAAAGGCTGGCATGGAACATCTGGCCCGTCAGGATTAACACAACAGTAAAATATAATTACCTGGGAGTCTGGTTCAACGAGACGTCCAGGCCTACAGCTCACCTAGCTGCTTTGCAAAAGAGAGCAGGCGTAATTACATACTCCCTGACCCGGCTGAACCAAACTTTGAACAGTCCCTCTGCAGAAGCCATCTTGAAGGTGACTAAAGCTATTCTACTTCCTGCATTAATCTACGGACACCAGGCATTTCCTAGTGCGTGCTCCTCCAGTCTTGAGCTCGCCCAAATTTCCACCTACAAAAAACTTTTCCATCTGTCAAGTTTTATTCAGCGGGCAAGACTACGATTGGAGCTGGGCCTACAAAGACAATCTCTTCACTGCGAGCCCGACATCCTGAAATATTTCATTAGGACCCTAAAAGCAGGTGATAACACTCTTAAATTCCAGCTAAAAGGAATCCTGTCTAGCCCTGGCAATCCCAGGAATACCGAGATTACAAAGGCCATAAGAGTGTTAGAGATTGACAAGTCATCTCTCCTCTCAGTCACTATTCCATACTCGGCCTGGAAAAGCACCATCAATAAGCAAGTTAAACTTATTTCTCAGTCCATGGATCTGCAGGCTCTAAAGGCATCAACCATTCTGCTCCCCTTGAACTCTTCGTATCTTCTTGGGTGTCCACAAGCATACTGCCAGGGAAACTTAAGCAAAGTGGCTCGGAAGAACATAATATTTATGCGACTTCTAGGCCTGCGCTCGACGGCCTTCAACAAATGGGTCCCAACAAGCGAGGGGGGGGTGGCAGGCTGTGCAAATACCACTCCGAATCATGGCTGCATCTTCTGTGCTTCTTCCCGGCACTAGCAGTCCCCAGAAGGTCCCTTTTAACATCCCTGTTCTTAAAATGGGGCGCTAGGACGTGCTGGGAGGCCTCGGCCTTGTGTTTTACCTCCACGGACATTCAAGTGCTCGCAAGGTTTGGAAAATTTGTGAGACTTTTGGACAATCTTCTATTACCTCCCTTGGTTGCCAAATTTCCTCCCCCTCCCCCTCAAAGACTCATTGCAGACTTTTTCCGTCCTTTGGCCCAGTACTCTCTGTCTTAATTATTTTATCTGGCCAAGCACAGCAAAACGTTCACACAGGCAAACATAACGCTACTCCTCAATAACCGTATCGGTCTCTAAGCCTTGAAAATTGTTCTTTAGCCTTGTTTTATTTGATAAATGTGTTAAAAGCTAAATGTTATACCCGTGCTAAAGTAGATTTTGTACAGCAATGGTTTTAAGTAACTGTGCTAAACTAATAAAAACTTGAAACTTCAAACTATTTCCCCAACACTAGCTCTTTTGCTACGTACTAATCCATTAGTTTCTTCATTGCTGTCAGTGATTTTACCCACATGGTATATCTTTGGGAAGACAATACCACAATAACAACTCCCATACCAATGGTCTGGTAATTTGAAATAAGCCTTGCTCCCACATATATAATAAATTCCAGGAAACACAGGTTCTGACCCATCTTTAAAACCCAAACCCCCAATTACCTTGTAATTATGTTCGCATTCACTGGAACCAATGAATACATTGTTATAATATCTAGTCTTTTCTCTGTGAAGACAGAGTTTCCCCTTCTTTTCGAAATCCAGCAACATAGCAGCATTAGCTCCACCATTCGAGGTGCTCCCTATACTTTCAGCCCATCTAGGGATTTTCTGATTCTTGTCATTCGCTTTTCTTTGGAAACTCTCTCTTCTTTTCTCTACTATATTCGAAAATATTTTCTCTTTTTCGTGTAATAAACATGTTAAGTTATTCTTGTGTGCATCATCTATATCTATTTTTCCTACTGTTAGAAAATATTCACTCATATAGCGTGCTGCATCTCTAGTAGTATGGACAGGGTTTAGGTTTCTACGTACATGAAGTTCAGAAAATATCACATCTAAGTTAGAATAATAATACTGTAAAGGTCCTTTCTCGTACAATAAGCTAGCTAAAACACTACAGGAAATTCCATATGTTAGTGGCAAGTGGTGGTACGTCCAACCCTCAGCTACCGAAGTAGGCAGCTTCATACAGACATAGCAGTCTTCTATTTCCATTGCTTCTACATAGTGTACTAACAGGTTTGCAAATACATTTAAATGAGTTCTGTTTTTGATTCTATTATAATGCAGTCCTTCCTCATCTGGTGCTTCTAAGTCTACTTTAATTTGTCTAAGGCTAAGTGCTCTTTCTTGTGTATCTATTCTTTGTGGTGTATCTCTGGTTTGTAGCTCTTCTGTGTCCTTTGGCAATTGCTTAGTAGGGTACAGGTTTGTGTCTTTACTCATCATGTAAGGAATAGCTATTGTTAGTCCTATCCAAAGTATAAGTACTATTGCTATACTACATAAACATACTCTGCAGCATGTTTTTAAACAACTTCTTTTCGGTCTTCCATTAACAGTATGATCAGCCATTTCTGACTAAAGGAGACTCAACCCCTCTTTGTAACTTTTACACAGTCTTTACCCTGTGTGAATTTCAGGTGGGTCTCACTTCTTCGTCAGTTTGATCAGTAATCAATTCTTCATCACTTTCGTCACTTCTGTCCGGATTTTCAAAATCTTCCAAAACGATGTAGGTCCACTCAGGGCCCTTGTATTTGTTATTCAGTCTCTTTAGTCATGGACTTCTTCTTCTTGGTTGTATTACAGGTTGATCAGTTTGACTTGTTATTCCATCTACCTGTTCAGGTTCTTCATTAATTCTCTTTATTCTCCGTTTTTTTACATACCTAGGCCATTTGTCTCCTTTTCTGAGTCTTTTAACTGGCACTGTGCTCGGGTTTTCTTCAAATTCTCTTTTATTTTCCTTCAGTTGTGGCACATTAATTTCAATTTTGTCTTCTGTTTCCCTCTCTATCTGACTAGATCCAGGTCTTATTTTGGTTTCTTCTGCCTGGTCACTAAGCTGGCCTTGTTCAGGAATCTGTTGTATTTGACTTTTGTTTGCTTCACTTTCTTCGTCCTGAACACATTTGTCTATTCCTGTCTGGTCCTGCTCAAGCTCTTCGAACCCTTGATTTTCTTCTGCTTGAGTTTTCGCCCCAAATTTCTATCTGTCCCTCTTCAGGCTCAGGAGTTCTTGGTGGAGTGTCGATTACTTGATCTTTCCCTATCTGATCCTCCTCAGAATCACTTTTGACTTGGATTTCTATGATCTGAGTATCTTTTTCTACACCTTTCTCATCCTCACAATCACTCTGTCTGTCTAGATAGGTTTGACTTCTTGTCCGCACATATTCTGCAGGTATGTCGATTACTGGAATCCAATCATCTTGACTGGTGCTCGGCTGTCCCTCTTCAGCTACTTCAGGATCGATCTTTTGGGACCCTTCAGCTGCACAACCTTCAGCCTCCGTTTCATCAGATTCTGTCACCTTCTTCGTATGACTGGCATGGATCCAGTGTGGAACTCCAGCACACTTTACAGCTGTGGTGGTAACCAAAATCACTTCACGTGGTTTACCCCACCTGGGTGCAAGAAAAGATTTTTGAGTATGTTTCTTTATCACTATCCAATCACCTGGGTTCAGGTCATGTGCTGGTGTTGCTGGTCTGGCGACAGCGTCTTCCCCAACCTGGCGAGAGATAGAACGCAGTATCAGCCAGTTCTTTGCAGTATTCCAGTACTAAATCCTCAGATATGCTTAGCAGTTTATGTCCTGGCACCCATGCTTGCCGCATTGCTCTTCCCATCACTATTTCATTGGGACTTAAAGCTGTGTTCTGGTCTGGAATACTTCTAAGTCCCATCAGAACAAGTGGCAAAGCATCTGGCCACTCCAATCGAGTAGACTCATATATCTTTCCCAATCTTGACTTGATAGTGCCATTCAATTGATCTACCACTCCAGAAGCCTCAGCGATATGCACAGAGCAGTTTTTGCTTAATTTTATTTCACTGTTAAAATGTTTTCCTCTGTCTGATTCAATTGTTAATGGAAAACCGAAACGTGGGATAAGCTCTCTAAGTAAAAGCTTAGCTACAGTGATGCTATCGTTTCTGCGTGCAGGGTAAGCTTCCACCCATTTTGAAAACAGGCAGTCAATGACAAGTACATATTTTAGTCCTTGACAAGGGGGTAACTGAATGAAATCAATCTGCAATCGAATAAAAGGACCTTCTGCCTTTCCAATTTTTCCTGGTAATACCACTGTTTTCTTCCCTGGGTTCATTTGTTGGCAAATTAAACACCTTTGGCAGAGTGCCTCTGCTATGTTCGCATTAAACCATGTTCGTCTGAACAGACGTATCATAGCATCTCTTCCCAAATGTGAATCTTCATGAATCAACCTAGCCATAGAAGCAAGCAGACAGTTGGCTAACACTACTTTTTCATCAAGATAAACAATGACACCATCTTCAGCCCTTCTCTAACACTCTAATTTCCTCCTTTGTTCCTTTTCCTTGGGTTCTGCTGCATTCTGCAAGTCTCTCACTTCTTCCCATGTATTCACACCATCCAGCAACATAAGTTGGCAGCTGTTTCCGCCCACCTCAACATTTTTGTTTACAGCCATTTTATATTTTGCACAATGTTGGGCTAATTGGTCAGCTTATCGATTACCAGCTGTCACTTTGTCATTGCCAGATTTGTGAGCAGCACACTTGACCACAGCAACTTCTTTCGGCAACTGGATTGCTTCCAGTAAACCTTTCACATAATGACCATTTCTGATTGGAGTACCCGAAGAAGTCAGAAACTCCCTTTGCATCCATAATTGGCCATAGTCATGCACAACCCCATAACCATATTGGCTGTCAGTGTATATGGTTACTTTCCAATTTTTCCCAAATTTACAGGCCTTTGTCAGGGCAACCAATTCCGCTACATGTGCAGACTTGACTCAAGGTAAATGGGATGCTTCCACTGGATTTCCCAATGTACATACTGCGTAAGCAGCACTCAGACCTCCTTCCTCATGTCTCGTGCATGAGCCATCTACAAACAGCTCATAGTCTGAATCAATTAAGGGCTCTTCTCTTATATATGGTCGTGGTTTAGTGCTGTGTTCCGTCAGGTCAATGCAGTCATGTTCAACTTCTTCCTTCAGTTCTGCTATATGTGAATTGGGCAACAGGGTTGCTAGGTTCAGAATATTACACCTAGCAATAGTTACATTTCCTGCACCAACAAGTATTCTCTCATACTTAGTCAGCTGACTAGGTGTGAGATACTGAGTCTTAGTCCTGGTTAGCAAGATTACAACTGCATGTGGAACATACACAGTTACAGGATGTCCCATAATAATGGATTCACTCTGCTCAAGACTCGTGCAAGTTGCAGCTACTGCTTTCAGACATCCCGGCAATGCAGCTGCCACTGGGTCTAATGTGGACGAAAAATATGCCACAGGACGTCACACTAGTCCATGAATCTGAATCAAGACTGAAAGTGCACAATTATCTTGTGTGTCACAAAAAAGTGCAAAATCTTTTGAATAGTCAGGCATTCCCAATGCGGAGCTGTACACAAGCAGTCTCGTAATTTTACAAAAGCAGTCATACTTTCGCCATCCCACTCTACTGGGTCTTTGGCTCTTTTCTTTGTCATTTGTATCAGGGGCTTAGCAAGAACTGAAAATCCCACAATCCATTACCTGCAATATCCTACAACTCCAAGGAACATTCTGATCTCTTTTTGTGTATGGGGCAGATTCATATTTTTAATTATCCTGTTTCTTTCTGATGTAACTTTTCTGACACCTCTCTCTATCTGATGCCCCAGATATTTCACTGAGGTAGCACAAAATTGCAATTTCTCTGAGGACACTTTATGTCCTCCTTCACCCAGATGATTCAATAGAGCAATGGTATCAACAACACAGTCTTTTCGTGTTTTAATGCCACCAAAAGCTCGTCTATATACTGAAACAAGACTGACTGTCCAGGTAGTACTACTGACACAAGGCACTTTTTCAAAACCTGATTAAAAATCCATGGGCTTTCTGTGTACCCCTGAGGGACACGATTCCAAACATAGACATCACTGGCGAATTCAAATGAGAAAATACATTTGCTATCTGGGTGCAATGGAATCTAGAATAATGCAGGACATAGGTCAATGACAGTAAACCATCCAGCTTCCCAAAGTATCTGATACAGAATCACTGCAGGATTTGGCACGACTGGACAGCAGGGAACAACAATCTTATTAACCTTTCGAAGGTCCGGTACAACCCTGTACTTACCACTCGGTTTCTTTATACCAATTATGGGAGAGTTACTTGGGCTGCTTATTACTTCTTGCAAAATGCCTGCTTCCACCAAACGCTTTATTTCTACTGCAACACCTGCCTTTATTTCTGCACTCATTTTGTACTGAGTATTTGGGTAAACTGCATCTTCTTTTATGGTTACTTTTATTGGGTCAACATTTGCTATTAGTCCTACATCCTTTCAAGTAAAGTCCCATGCCTCTGGTTTTACCGTCTGTTGCAGTTCTTCTGGTAGGTTTTTAATATCATTCATTTAATTTCTGTATCTGGTCTCGCTAACATTAATTTGTAAATTCCGTCTTCGTCTGGGGTTTGAATTTCAACACCATTTGGAGTGCAAAAGAGGGTGCAATTCATTTTGGACAACAAATCTCGTCCTAGTAGGTTTACAGGACTTGAGTCACAGACATCAAAACTATGCATTTCTTTAAAGTCCCCTATTCACTCCGTACCTGTCACTACGCAAGATTTATTCCCGCCCATACCGATCACAGCTGGATCGCCGCCCCTACCCTGCCCGACGGGACACAAATCCAATTCCCGAAGAGACGAACAGGACCGGACTAATGGTCCCCTACCCCACGGGCCCCCAGCCTCAAGATTCAATCCCCGCATGCTGGACATGCCCGATGAATGCCCATCTACCAATCTGAAGACCCCTTATGGATCTGTACCTATCAAGGACTCTTCACCCTACCATACACTATCAGCACTGTTCACTAACCAGTGATGCTATTTAAGACAATTTTTGTATGCACTGCAGAACACAATGGACCCAATACCGGTATCCTCCTTCAAAGAAATAGAGGCCCTCCAGAGGAAGCTTCTCTTCGACGGTAGACCCTGCATAGCATTCCCTAAACTCACTCTCCCTTGGTACGATGGAGGGATTGGACTGCCATATCTACGGAAATATTATTGGGCTTCTCAGCTGATGGCGCTAAATCATGTCATATACGGACCCCCAGGAGATCCGGGGTATGCAATGGACCGCTGGCAGGTACCGGGTAGTGATTTTACGAGGGCTCTTTATGCCAGACCTCGCCGGTTTCCCCTAGCTGGCCCAACGGCGCAGGCCGTACATGTGTGGCACGAGGTAAATAAGCATCTTATATGGGAGTGGAAGCTTACACTATTCACCCCGTTATGGAGTTCGGAGAAGCTGGGGAGTATGTGGAAGTCCAAGGGATTCGACAAATGGGATTTTATAGGGATTACGCAGATTAAAGATGTGTGGGGGAGGGGTGCTATGCATACATTTGACTCTCTCAAGCAACAATACAGCCTTCACAATAGTGAGCCCTGCTGTTACCTCCAGATTAGACATGCTCTACTCACACATATTCCTAGAGACACTACACTTCTTGATGCTTCCCCTCTTGAAGATCGAGTGTTAGACGGATACCTCCCGGAGAAGACTATCTCTTTAATATACAAAAAGCTTATAAATAATATGGAGGACCCATTGGGACTCATTAGAACACAATGGAGTGCAGATGGGATGGAGCTGGACGAGGAGGACTAGCGAGAGGTGGTCTCCTCCCCGAAAGTGGTAGCAATTCAGATGAGACTTAGGCTAGTGCAACTAAAGATCTTAAATAGGTTATATGTTACGGGGCCTCGTCTGGTTCGTATGGGTCAAGTGGAGAGTGGGGAGTGTCAGAAGGGGTGTGGAGAGCTTGGCACCTTTATGCATATTTTGTGGCACTGTACTGCGGTACAGGGCTACAGGGTGAAGATTCATGATGATGTGCGAGATGTCATGGGGGTGGAAATACGTCCAGAGGCCCGCAGGTGCATACTAAATGTTTGGGAACCCACGGATTTGAGTGTCTATGGTAAACAATGGGTAACATTGGCATGTATGATAGCAAAACGAAACATAGCTAAGCTATGGGGAGCCAGTATGCCGTCCCGGGTTTCAAAATGGGTGGAAGACTTGGACTGGTGCATTTTCAGGGAGAAGTCTGTCTATGTGGCCAGGGGATGTCCTGAGAAATGGGGGAAGGTCTGGGGATTCATCACGAGGGAGGGAAGAGGAATTCAAGTCCATTCAGTTCCCCTGAATATGTTCTATGGTAATCAAAAGTGGGATGGACACTGGTATCTACATTAACCATTGGTTATGTTTGAGAACCCTCATAGACGCTCTGATTTTGACGTTGCAGTGTATCTTTTTATCCGCCCCTTATCTAGCGTCATGGCATAGTCATCGGGCCTCACCCGAGGCAAACTCTGGTAAGTGTAGAAGTGTCCAGAAATTATAGGGACAGCTACAGAGGAATGGTGTGTAAAGCAGTCAAAAGATTTATTAAAAAGCAGTGCACACCAAAAAAACAAAATTTATTATAAAGAGGTGGGCACTGTCAGTTAAAAACATGAATATTGGTACATTAGATAATCGAGTTACTGGATTACCATATGTCTCTATAGATAGGTCGACATGTTTCAGCTCTCCTGGGCCCAAAAGGTTCTGCAGAGCTTCCGTCAGGACAATACAAAAATGGTGGAGTGATACTCACACAACTTGTGTAGTGTTCAATTATTGTATGAGACTCTCATACTGAAATTCCTTCGTTATTAGTCAATTTCTCCACATCAGGTTGCAAAAGAGTTGCATTTAAAGTGGTCCTTGCCACGTGTAGGAGAGCCTTCGCTCCTAGTGCTGACTCTGCCCCTGGTAAGGGGGATGGTTCTGGGGAGCCTGGAATAGATACCGTGGAGAGATCAGTATGCCCCCGGCGCGGCCGGTAGAGGTAGAGGCGCATAAATCCCTGTGACCCATTGTTTTTATATTGTATTTATTATTTTGTACATATGGGAAAGTAGCATTGATCAGTGAGAGTACTGCGAAAGTCACCTGATGTTTTTCTTTGTTATTTTGTTAAATAAAAAGATTTTTTGTAAAAAAAATCAATAAAGTGAATATAAAGAATCAACATATATGAAATGAAATACATTTGTAAAGTGCAACAATGCCCAAGGGCGTCAATGCACTTAAGCTAATCCTAAGAGTATACCTGCCCATTGCCCTGAGAAAAGACAGGTTTTTAAGGTCTTCCTAAAAGGAGCGTGCAATTTCACACTGGTTAACTGAAGGGGGAAGGAATTCCAGATTTTGGCAGCTGCAAACGAAAAAGGTCTGCCTCCTCATTTCTTCCTTCGAACTTTGGGAATGACAACTAGATTGTGGGGGGCCAATAAGCGAAGTCTGAAAGGGGAGTACAATTAGAACATGTATTTGATTCCCCCTGGGCTATCACTGGACAGTGTTTTATGAAAAATATACATTTCTTTAAAGGTGACCCGCGTCAGTATAGCAACCAGTGAAATTTACACAATCCTTTTGAAACTGACATATAGTTTGGAATATCTAATGTAATTCTTGCCACCACATTTTACACAGTGTTGCAGCATGGCTAGAGTTGGCTTCTTAGTGTCCAAATAGTATGCATTGCAAAAATCAACAAAGTATGAGAATAGTGCTAAGGGCACCTGTTTCTGTGCAGGGGAAGGATTAATGGGAAGGTACTCTGAAGGGTTCTGATAATCCAGAAACAGGTCACACCATGCGATTATCAAAAGGTAGGTCACTGTAAAAAGAGAAGTCATTGTCCATAATGACTCCTAGGTTTTTTGTCAAAGTTGTACGGGTTGTGTTGTGTGTCTTCAGCATACAACACAGTTTGAAGCCTCAAGGAGAGAAGAAGTCTGGTAAAAAAAAAAGTGACAGGTAAAAGGAAAAGAAGAGGGGGCAGTCCACAAAGTAAAAGAGTTAAAAGGTCTAAACCAACAAAAAAGGGGAATAAACCATTGGGTGAGGGGATCTGTATAGAGCCTGATAACATAGTATATCCTATTTCCTCTCCACAACTTCCTCCAGATGTGCATGGTGACGGGCCTCTGGTGGGGCAGGTGGAACACCTGCTTTGTTCTTTTCTACTTCCTATCATTGAGAGGCTGAGACTAGTTACTGCTAGTCTGGGCAAACTGGAAATTGCAGTCAAAGATAACTCGCAAATGTTACACTCCCTGATTGACGAAAAAAGTAAGGGCAAAACTCCTTCTGCTAATCCAGAACAGGTGGTCGCCAGAAGTGCCCAAGTACCCACTGTATGTAAATCCCCCCTGCTGAATGGAAATAAAATAGTGGTACATAGGGATGTAAGTCTAGTCAAGTTAGGTGATAAAAATATATGCCCTGAGTCATCCAAGGCCCTGAAGGGGGCACCACAATCTCACCAGGAAGCTCCCCTAGAACCTGATAGACTTGCTTCAGGGTATTTGGCTCCTAACAATTCTGATTTAGTTACAGGTAATCAATTCACACTAGACTTACCCCCCACAAAGTACACCCTTAGTGGTGGTCATGACTAATGTTCCCCCTCTTCGAGCTGGTTTAACTGAGGGCTTTTATCAACTGAAAACAAAGGTCACCCACTGGTTCTCAAAGTAACTAGAAGAGGGTCATGAAGTAGGACGTGACATACTCATGGTTTGTAGAGTAGGATGGGTGGGTCACTCAAGGAAGACAAGAGAGGGTGACTGCATAGTCATAAACTTTAACAACTCGAATGCAGTTGCCAGAATACTATGGGAGGTAGAACAGCATCCATTAGCGAGGGGGCAGGGTATCAAAGTCGTGCCACTCAGGTTCTTCTACAGACCGGGCACGCAGGGTAAACCCACCCATAGAATTCCCACATGGAGGAATTTCACAAATCAAACATACCCTATGGGAGGACATGGAATGCGACCTAGACCTTACTAGATACCATCTGGTTGTTGGCATGGGGGAGACTTAAGGTACAGAGGCGGAGTAGAAATAACTAATAGATTCAACATCCTCTTGGGGCTTAATGAATGCGACTGACTTACCTCCAATCAAGTAGGTATCAACTTGGTGCATGTCGCTAATCCCCTTCATGATCACCATTCTAAGGGGGTGGTTCCAACTAAGGGGAATTCTAATCTAGTAGAGTGTATTGACAATACTACCGACCCTGATATACCCCCGCTAGGCACTCCTAGGGAATCGGTAATAAATGATATGGAGGGTGAAGGAAGTTTGGTTTCCTGGAACATAGCTGGTATCCGCCCCAAACTGGAGTCTCAGGAATGGGTAGATTTTGTAAATTGCTTCGATGTGTGTATGTTCCAGGAGACATGGATGTGTGAGCCCTGTTTTCTCCAAGGGTATCTGAACTATTCGATCCCGGCAACTAAAGGTCAAAAGGGTCGTCCAAAGGGTGGCCTGATTATATGGGTACGTCAATGTCTGCCCTTCTCTATAAAAGTGGTTGAAACTGGTAGTAATGATATCCAACTCATAAAAGTGGGTATGGGCTTATCCGGGTGTCTGGATATATACAATGTATAAGCCAGGGGTTCCAGTGGGGGGAAATCAGTAGTTCTTGCGGCACTGGTCTCCCTACTCGAAACACACTCCATGGACAATAACATCAATATTGCTGGAGATTTTAACCGCACATTTGAACCCCTGGACATTTGTGACGATCTAGTTGGGATGGAGGAGGATATGCAATGGGGAGTTCCCAAATTAAATTTAGACCCAATTAAACGTTCGTCTGAGGATATTATATGTTTGTATGCCATTTGTTTGGAAAGGGGCCTTAGGGCACTAAATGGGCGAACAATGAGTGACAAGGGGGGGGCATGTACTTTTGATAACGGTCGAAATAGGAGTAGGATAGACTACGTTCTGTGTAGCCTCCAACTATGGAAGGGAGTCCACGACATGGAAGTAAAGCACAGGCTAGAAAGTGACCACGACCCTCTGTGCGTAGTACATAAATGGTGGCTACCCTCAACAGGGAAACCCGCTAAAGAGTGGGAGGGTGTACCTCTGCCTGTTCCCACCAATGACATGCGACGGCTAAAATGGCCCAGTGATTTGGCTAATCGACAGTGATGGTTAGTATAGAGAAGGAGGTGGACAAGGCGATAATTGCCCTAGAGCAGGCAAACACAGTTGTACCAGGGTCTCACAAAACTACTGCTATACATGATAATCTTTTTTGTGTTATTAGATCCCATTTCCAGAAACCGGGTAGGAAAACCAGTAAGGCTCCTCCCAGTTCTGCGAGGTGGTATAATGCTCAGTGCAGGAAAGCCAGGCTGGCTTTGGGAATAGCTATTAAGAGTAGAGATCAAGTGGCTATCCGCAGTGCAAGAAGGATCTACAAGGACAGTATTGAGCTGGTTGAGATCTTACCTAGCGGGTCGTCGACAAGTGGTCTGGGCCCCGCCGTACTCCGCAGAGGTGCCGCCTATGGATGTTGGAGTCCCACAAGGGTCGGTGCTTAGCCCGACCCTTTTTAACATCTTCATGACTCCACTGGCGGTACTTGCGGAGTCCATGGGTGCCCAGATCATATCATACGCTGACGACACCCAGCTTCTCTTCACCTGAAAGAAGGGCATGGAGTTTGACGGGGAGAGCATCCGTGGTTGCCTGGGGGCTGTCTTCGACTGGTTTCAGCGAAGCAGCCTCAAATGCAACCCTGATAAATCTGAGGTGCTTTTCTTCGGCTGTCAAGCAGATCCACCGTGGCAGGAATGGTGGCCGGTGTGTATGTCACCCCCTTCCTCCTCCTCTGTGGTTGCAAAAAACTTGGGGATCAAAATCGACAACACCCTTTCGCTGAAAACACAGATCACAGGTCTCTCCAACACCTGTTTTGGTCTGTTAAAAATGCTGCGAAAATTTCTTCCTCTGCTCCCTTTGGTCCACAGGAAGCTGACGGTACAGGCTTTGATTTGCTCCAGGATTGATTACTCAAATGTCCTCTACCTGGGTTTACCGGACTACCTCCTGCACCAACTTCAGGTAGTTCAAAACTCCACAGCAAGGGCGATCTTTGGCCTACCTCGACAAGCTCGGGCTTCAGAGCTGCTTTCTTCCCTTCATTGGCTCCCAGTTAAGAAGCGGATTACTTTCAAGGCTCTCACTTTAGCCCACAAGGCACTCCATTTGGTTGGGGCCTCGTACATTCAGAAACGGCTTCTTTTCTATAAACCCACCAGATCTCTCTGATCTGAATGTCTTGGCCTGGCAATGGTTCCTCCCATTAGAAGGGTCAGGATAGGTGGTCGTTCCTTTACACATCTTGCCCCAAAACTATGGAACTCCTTGCCTGTGGATCTGCGCCGTACTTCTAATCTGCTTGCCTTCAGAAAGGCCCTGAAAACCTGGCTTTACAAGCAGTAACTTGTTATGTTTGTGTTTTCTTCCATCTTCTTTCTCAGTTTGGGGTCAGAAAGCGCCGGGACACTCCCTGGAGTAGCTGTGCGCTATATAAGCAACCCCAATAACATAACATAACATAACAGTATAGCCTCTGCAAAAAAACATGGGATGAGAGGCATTGGAATGAACTAAGGGAGGCAAGTAGGACTAAAGATTCTAGGCTCTTCTGGAGCATTGTCAAATGGGATAGTGGTGGTCTACCCAATTGCCCCGATAATAATGTTGGTGAGGAGGACTGGGTCAATTATTTTAAGCCACAATATGCCGATAGACACCCTGGCTCGGAGATGGATGGTTTCATGGCTGTATATCCCAAAGATAACTTTTTTTAGTCAGGGTAAGGTGTTGTTGGCCTTAAGAGCAGTATCAAGAGGAAGAGCTCCTGGTTTGGATGGGATCACGGCGGATCTTTTTATTAATGATAGGGAACGCTGGGGTAAATATATCCTTTTTTTGATTAACGCTGTGAGCAATGGTTCCGTCATCCTGGAAGGGTGGAATCATTATCCCCGTTTATAAGAAAGGTGATAGGGGTTTGCCGGGTAATTACAGACCCATAAGCTTGATAGCTACCATTCAAAAGGTGGTGGGGAGGATGGTGGTGAACAGGCTTATGGCTTGGGTTGACCAGAATAATGCATTATCCCCTTACCAGGCTGGGTTCCGGAAGGCCACTAGTACGGTGGACCAGGTGTTCCGCTTTTCCTTGCTACGGTGGCGAACTGTGGTGCTGGGCGGGGGCAGCCTGTATGCCGCTTTTGTGGATTTGTGGGCTGCCTTCGACCTGGTTCCCAGGACTAAGCTGTGGTCAGTGTTGTGGAACCTGGGCCTACCGGAGAATTTACTGACCCTACTTATGAGGTTGCATGAGGCGAATTTTGCCAGGATACAGTGGGGCAGTCAAGGTGAGGTCACTGCGGACTTCCCGGTCGAGCGGGGAGTTTGGCAGGGGTGTGCAATGGCTCCCCTGCTTTTTTCCTTGTTTATCAATGGAGTAGTAGCTAGAATGCTGTCTGTTAATCTAGACGCCCCCTCGTTGGCAGACATTAAGGTCCCAATATTAATGTTCGCCGATGATACTCTTATTCTACCAAAGACCCCGAGTGGCCTGCAGTGTGCCCTCAACATCTTTGAGGAATTTTGTGGGGAGCATGGTCTTGAAGTCAACGTGGCCAAAACCAAGTTAATGATTTTTAACCCCCACCGTAGTTTTCGATACAGGCTGTCTATGAACCAGCGCCCATTAGAGGTAGTCAAAGCTTTTACCTACCTTGGTATTCATGTAACCAACGATCTCAAATGGTCCAGCATATTGATCTTACGACATTAAGGCATAGACAATTAGCTGGAGCCCTCAGGGCAGAACACAGAAAATCAAAATCTAAACCAATCATGCCAGCCCTACAGGTTTATGAGGCAAAAGCCCTTGGCTCAGCACTATATGGGGCTGAGTTGTGGGGTTTTGGGAAGCT
Organism: Lissotriton vulgaris; assembly: GCF_964263255.1. NCBI lineage: Eukaryota > Metazoa > Chordata > Amphibia > Caudata > Salamandridae > Lissotriton > Lissotriton vulgaris. The sequence goes on along the minus strand of NW_028241679.1, from coordinate 139,435 downwards.
CGATTCATTACAGAAGTCCGAAAACAAGTTCTTTAGGACTATTACTGGTCTTCCCAAAAGTACTCCCCTTCTCCCCCTTAGATACGAGCTGGGCAGAAAGGCGGTGGTTGATTTGGCAAAACTTCACCCTATTTTGTATTGGAGACGACTCTGGACCACTCCAGAACTCATGCACTATGCTGAAGGCTTTTTAGCCTTGATCAAATTGGATGTATTCCATAGGATCAAATGGCTTAAAGATCTTAGATCCTTGTTATGCTTGTTGGGTCTCCAAACCCTTTGGGGCAACCCGCCAGGCACACTTTTTCCTAGTAAAAATACTGTAAAGGAGTTGTATTGGGACTATGTGGCTGAGCGGGATTGGAGAAACACTGACTCTAGATCTATGACAGGATGCTATCTGGAATCTAAAATCTCTCCTGACCATGAACTTTATTGGGACAATATAACAAAGCCATGGGACAGGAAGCTTCTATGTCAATTGAGGATAGGTGCTCTCCCGCTCAGGTCCCTAACTGGCAGGTGGAGGGGTTCATCTAATACTTCCTGTCCCGTGTGTGGAGCCGCAAAGGAGACCATTGGGCACTTTCTATTCTCCTGTCAAGCCTATGCCGTCCCTAGGCAAATTTGGTTAAAACCTGTATGTAAAAACTTAGCTACCAGCAGTAGCATCGTAGCCCTGAGAATCATTTGCACTAGTTCTTGTTTGCCACTGGCCATAGCAGTAGCTAAATTTATGGAGTAGGCTTGGTCCATTAGTCATAAATTGTTAGCCGAGTAACTGTTTACATTGGGATGCTTTTATTGATTCTACTTGATGTAGTTTGTATTTTATAGTATCTGTATATTTATGCTTTTTATGTAAAGTACTTGTTTTTATTTGATCGAGGCAACCATTTAATACCGTTTTTACATTTTTGTATGTAATGTGCTTTTATGAGAAATACTCGAATAAAGCCTCTTTGATTGACAATGATCGGTGTGTCTTCAGCATACAACACAGTCTGAAGCCTCAAGGAGAGACGTAGTCTGGTCAAATGAGAGATGATTATGTTGAGTAGTGGAGGGCTCAAGGAGGATCCCTGAGGGACCCCGCATGGGAAAGGCAAGGGGTCAGATTTAATTTAATTTATGATCACAATCTGGGATCTATTCATAAGGAATGAAGTGAGCAATTTCAATGCCATATTCATATACCCATGGCCTGCAAACATTCAGTAAGTAAGGTTAGGGAGATGGTGTTGAAGGCTGTGGACCGAACCAAAAGGATCAGGGCTGTGGCCTGCTCTGCATCAACTAGACACCTGATGCTGTCTGTTGCGGATATAAAGGCAGGTTCTGCACCATGATGGCTTCTGAATCCAAACTGTGAGATGTTCAACAGTCTATGTTGCACCAATTGTGATATCAAATGATAATTAAGATGCGTGTCCAAGATCCTAGCCAGAATAGGGAGCAAGAAGATAGGGTGATAGTTCTTCAGGTCATTATGGTCAAGATTGGATTTCTTAAGACATGCCTGACCGCTGCCTCTTTCCATGACCGTGGATATCACCCAGAATTAATTGCCCTGTTCATAATGGTAGTTATAGGTGGAACTATTGTCCCCACTGCCAGTTGTAGAATCTTCGGAGGATAAGGTTTTGAGGGGGATCCCCATTCTAGGTTCATTAGGAGAGTCTCCGTTTGATCTCGAGCCAGAGAGGGGAACCAGGACAAAGATACTGGACATAGTCCTTTCAACTCAGTGGTGTGTGTGACTCAGCTGCTCTGGGGCAGTAAGGCAGGAGTCTGAAAGCTCCTCTTGATTACCTAGTACAAATTCTTTGTAAATATTAGTAACCTTAGAGTGCAAGAATCCTGCCAACTTGATACAGAGCTGTGTTGAGCCCTCAATTTCTGCCGGAACTGTAGGCGAAGCAAGCTGGTGGATAACTTTAAATAATTCTTTAGAGGAGCTTGCAAATAAAAAATGTTTAGTGCAGAAGAGAGACAGATGTTTCTCCCTGGAACTGGTACAGGTCCTCCCTGGACCAGAATCAAGCATCCACTCCCCATGCAACAGTAGTCAAGTGACTGGGAGTGAATGTTTGCATTGTTCAACATTCCGTCCATCAATTGTTTCTTTTGCATTTGTCACCCTAAGTGGGAAGGGTATGCTCAGACATGGGTCCCATGCTCACTGTGCTTCTGGATTCAAGCTTGCCTGGCTGATGAGGGGTGATGCCCTGGAACCAGTCCCAGGATGCTTGTTTCTAGTACAGGTAGGACTTGACTTGGCAGACTGATTTGCATATGGCTGTGTCCGAACTGGGGTTGCGTGGTGAGCAAAAGAATGATGAATAAACCCCAGATCCTTGTGACTGGGGGTGAATGTTTGCAATGTTCAGCATTTCGTCTATGAATTGTTTCCTTCGCATTTGTCACCATGAGTGGGAAGGGTATGCCAAGACATGGTTCCCGTGCTCACTGTACCACTGGATTCAACCTAGCCTGGCTGATGAGGGGTAATGCCCCGAAACCGGTCCCAGGATGCTTGTTTCCGGTTCAGGGAAGACCTGGCTTGGTAGTTCGGGCTGGACTGTTACCATAAGGAACAGGGTTAAGACTGATTAGAATGCCGCTGGGTCCACACTGGGGTGGCGTGTTGAGCAAAAGAATGATTGATTAAACCCAGATCCTTGTGACTGGGGGTGAATGTTTGATGTGTTCAGCAATCCTCCATCATTTGTTTATTTTTTTCAGTTATCACCCTAAGTAGGAAGGGTATGCCCAGGCATGGTTCCCATGCTCATGGCACTATTGGATTCAAGCTAGCCTGGCTAATGAGGGGTGATGCCCCAAAACCGGTCCCAGGATGCTTGTTTCGGGTCCAAGTGGGTCCTGGCTTGCAGTTCGGGCTGGACTGTTCCCATAAAAAGCAGGGTTAAGACTGATTTGCATATGGTTGGGTCCAAACTGGGGTGGCATTGTGAGCATAAGAATGATTGATTAAACCTAGATCATTATGACTGGGGGTGAATGTTTACATTGTTAAGCATTCCGTCCATCATTTGTTTCTTTTGCATGATATTTGTGTCACTTTTTCTCCATAACCACTTGCAACCTGCATGTATACTACTTAAGGACTAGGTAGCGATATAATTTAACACAATGACATATTATATTTTACATATCTGGCAGACCACTGGTGTGAGGATTATGAAACTCAATCAGGTAGATTATGTTCAATAGACCATCCAAATTAAGATACCTGGAAATCCACTTTACGTCCAGTGTGATTCCACCCACTTGGTCTGAGTGTGAACCCTGTTCTGTTGAACCATTTCATCACAAACATTAAGTCACTTTTATTCATTGTTTTGTTTTATTTAGTATGCGGAAGGCCAGTGGTTTCTCATCGGATAGTGGATGGACAGGATGCAACAGATGGGGCGTGGCCATGGCAAGCCAGTGTGCAGGTGTATGGAGAGCATATTTGTGGAGGAACTTTAATCACCAACCGCTGGGTGGTGTCAGCAGCGCACTGCTACTATGGGCTGTAAGTAAAACCCCTCTCTTGATCACCTACTTGAGTGTTCTAACCACACCATTCTGGGGGGTGGACAGCAGTGGGCGCAGGGAGGATGTGATCACAACAAGACACCAGTCAATGTGAAGTGTTTAATCAATGTCAAAACTCCGTGTGCCTAGGCATCTTAACCCATGCACCCTTTAATATCAAAACCCTTGGATGATGTAAGAGTCCATCTTGACTTCAATAGGTTTGATTGAAAGTTAGGGGAACGTAACAGCAGCATGGAATCATATGTGTATGTAGGTAACATTGATTTGTCAAATCAAGGTTTCTCGCCATATGATTCCTTTTTTTCCCTGCATATTATGGCTAGGATTGTCATTCTGAATTAATAAGATCCCTGGTCAGCTCAATCATTGCATATTCTTATAAACTCCCTTTAAATTCAGAGTGCTCCTAATTGATTGAACTCATCCATTACACATTGAAAACCCTCATACATGACCCTTTACTTTCATGGACACTAATTTCGCTGAGCCATGAAGTAGTATTTCCCCATCCATGTGAATTCAATTACATGTACTTTTATCCTGTATTGTTCAAATATATTTATTTTTACCTGATGAGTGATGAATCAGTCCTGCAAACCCCTCATGCCTAATGTGGCTGTCCCAGGCAGGAAAAATGTGAATTGATTTGCGCTCCTTGGGGTGCATGGTGCTCTGGGACGTAGGTTCCAAGTGGTTGAATCAACTGAGGATGTGCCACTGGATTTATAGCAGTTCCTCTACCTGTAAATGCAGTGGGTAACTGCAGGCCTGGTGGAGGCAGAAGCAATAGTGATTTAGAACTGGGATCCCACTCCATACCATAAATCACCCCTTATGTCTCCTACCCTTACATATAATTATTGTTCTGCTTCATGCTATTTGAGTTCTGAAACAACCAATGGTCTTTTCAGACTGCATGGAGTCTCAAACTGACCCAAGTCAGATGTAATGAGTACCTGACCTTGACTTTGTATATCTCTTCATCAAGTCAGTTCTGAAATACTTGGCTAAAATATCTACAGCTCAACATATTTTCTAATATGCTGTTGTAAGAAATTGGCTTATTGGATGAAGGGGTTGAAACTCTTCTCAAGAAACAACCACAATTCTTGTCAGGGTGAACAACAAAAGTCATTACATTAACCTGTGCTTAACCCTCTGGTAGCTTGGCACGAGTGTAGACAGGCTTAACTTAGAGGCTACGAACAAATAAGTTAAGCAGCACCAGCAATAAGGTGGAAACACCACACAAGAAAAATCTCAAAACAATAAAAAACAAAACAGGATCACTTTTAATTTATAAAATGACACCAAATTGAATGAAATGCAATCAACAGAACCAGATATATGCAGGTTAAAAGTTTCAAGCAAAAATAGTATGTAGAAGTGCAAACAACAGCCAGGGTTATCAAATCACGCTGATAGGGACAAAGTCACAAGCTCAGGCCCACTGTTATGGAGGGTGGGCTGGGTATGGACTAAGTACAGGTAGCTGAAGATAATACATTCTGTCGCTGAGATACAAATGTGAGGTTCTGTCAACCTACATTGCTGCCATTGAAGACATCGAATAGTAGCTGTGATGTGCGGTCCTTCATCGAGATGCATGGCAAATAAAGCCACTGATAAGCTGCTGCAATGGGAAGTCAGTATTGAGCTATGTTGCGCTGCACCAGTTCCAAAGAACCTTCAATTGGGTTAGGAGGAGTACACAGTGATACCAGCCTAGTGTCCAAGACCTGGGGCGGCACCTCTTGGGAAACAGATTCTCATTCTATCAGAGGCCAGCAGAGCTCAGGGGGTTCCAGTTGTAGATCAGCTCAACAGTTGCAGGGAGGACTCTGAAGTTTGTGTCCCTGTAGCTCAGACAGAACGTCAGCCAACTGACATTTGGAGTCACTCATGTATCCTGGGATGGAAGAAGCATGTTCAGTCTTCATTCTTAGAGAGAAAAGGGCAGGCCTCACGGAGCAGGACAGTCCCCTGGAAAACAAGTCAGGCCTGAAGCAAAAGGGCAGTCCTCTGGGGAACAAGGCAGTCCTCTGAAACACAAATGAGGCCTCAAGCAGCAGGGCAGTCCATTGAGGAATAAGACAGTGGCCTCGAACACCACAGGCAGAGGAGACGTGGGGTCAACGGCGGTGACTCAACAGCGGAGCTGAAGAGGGAGAGAGCGGGTCCCTGGCTGGGAGGTGAGGTGTCCAGCTCACTCTTCCTCAAATCGGCTGTCATTAAATAGGGGAGGGGGGGGAGGAAGCGCAGCTGAGAGGCAGGAGTGGGAGAAATGGCAGGGGAGAGGGGCGGCAGGGGCATCAGCGGCCAGTGGTAAAACCGGGCACACAACCGGGAACAGGGAGAGAGGCACAAAAAGTGGGAGACAATATGTCAGACCTTATTGGTCTTTACACCCTGAATGGGTAGCAAGTTATGTGGGGGGAGGGCCAGCAGGGGAAGAAGGAGTATTGATTTGGGGGGTGGTTGGGTTTGGATGGCTTAGGCTGTTTAGGGCACTTGGGTTTGATAGTAGGATTTATAGATGTATTATGCAGAATTTAAGCAATTTCAAGCAGAATGAGAAGGGTTGCCTAGGTATAAGTGCAGCAGGGTATTTGGCAGAATGATAACTGATTTGTTTAGATCAAATTGACGTATGGCTTACTTTGTCATTAGCTTTTTTGCAAATTCTCCAAAAAAAGGCGAGGGGACTTTCCGTGTAGTCCAAGACATAACTGCCATGAACCAGTATAAAGAAATTACATCAATTTAGACTACATTTTTATTTTGCACATTCATTTTCAGACCTTGAAATGCAGATATCAGGGAACTTGTAGCCGACTAATGTCGCCTTAGGTGTTAGCAAAGTCATTTTTGTATGATTTGATAATTTTACGAGTTCCACAAAAAATTCTGATATGCTCCATATGGTCCAAAGGCAGACAGAAAATGTGTTCATGTTGGAGTATGGCTTTTGGATCTTTTCAACAAAGGGAAGATAACTTTTTGTACCTTGTGCAGCTCAGTTGAACATGCATTGGAAAGAGGCCCTGACTGGAATAAGGAGTCCGACTACCAGAATATGTTACCTGTTAATCATAACAGCACACCAGGTCTATTACTGCACATCACTACGCCTAGCCTGAACCATCTCTGATGAATTCCATGGATCCCTTATATCTTCCCCAACATACTACACTGCCTTGCAAAACCTGCACTGCCATAGCAGGCTTGCCACACCACCAACCCTAGAGGTGCCTCACCACATCCTACAGCCAACACTACTCCCAAGCCTGCTCCATCACACTTGCTCTGCTTCACCACCTCTTGGTCTGTCCCGCACTGCAAGTGCTTCAACTTGCTGAAAATGCTTGGGTACAGCAGGTTTCTTGAGCAGCAAACTGGAGCAAACTATTTAACTGGGCAGGAAGAACACAGTGCAGCACACATAACCTCTGGCTTAAGCTTATAACAGAATAGAAGACAGGAGCTCAGGGAGAAGGCTTGAAGGTAATGTGACAGCTTGGTGAGCACTGAGTACACTGCTACTAACCTCAGCAACTTGGAGGCAAGAAAGCGACATTGACCTTTGTTTAAACCCTCACATTCAAACAAAGCAGTCACAAGCCGAGGGCCTGTATCTCATCCCTGTGTTTACATATTTGTATGGTTTTTGAATGCAGATGACAATGCATTCTTCTGAAGCAGTTGCAGCTTCCTCTCATTTCCTGTGCAACTCAATGTCGCTCTGTAGAGTAATGGTAAGCTCAGACGTCATGCTCATCTAATGATCAGCGGTTCAGTAGATTTCAACTTGAGGAGAGGACATGATATACAAAAATGCAATGAGAGTGAAAAGGCTTTAGCGTGGAGGAAAGATAGGGCAGACTGTGAGTCATGCAAAGGTAAGGAGTAACTTGGCTTAAAACTGCCTTGAACATAAGGCAACCTTTCACGCTATGTTTAGCATGAAAGGGGCGTGCAGTGGGTATTGCGGTGGGCGTTCCACCGCAACACCCATTGTATTGGATGCTGCCCCTTATGTACAAGGGTGGCATACATAGGAGGCAGCCCCAGAATTAAGACCAGGAAAAACCTGGTCGTAGGTTGGAGAAACGAAATGCAATATTTCTCCTTGTTTTTGCTTTTTACATGTGTGCTGCCTTGTGCAGGATTGTTTATGTGCATGAAGGGACACCTTCCTACACATAAAGAAACCTCTCCTGCACACAGACACCCTTGCACTCTGGTGGGAGGGTGCCTGCGATGCCGCTAAGTTGTTAAACTCAGCAACATCACAGGGGGAAAACGCAAGGTTACACCACATTCTTGTAAATATGGTGAAGCCTTGCGCTCCGTAGTGGGGGAGCGTGCCCTTAACCGCATCGCTGCGGCCACTATTCTGCCGCAGCGCTAAGGGGGCAGGGGGGCCGTGCGGGGTGCCCATGATGGTGACGGAACCGCTCCGTCACCAGCCGCGGTTGAGCTGTGCTCATGACGGAGCGGTTCCGTCATGGCCCCGCCCGCTTAATAGAATGCGCGTGCAGGTGCGAAATCAGCGCCGCGCAGGCACGTCGGGCGGGCCATGACAGAACCGCTCCGTCATCAGCACAGCGCAACCACGGCTGATGACGGAGCGGTTCCGTCATCAGCACGGAAAGGGTTAAGCCAAGGAGGCTAACAACACACTCCCCCTGTGACTTTAGATCCAACTTTATCATTAAAGAGGATTTTAAATTACAATCAATTTGAGTTCAAGCTTGACCTTTTTATCTGTTCTCAATCAAAATGTAGCCCCTATTAAATGTATTAAGTTAACCCAATGTTATCCTATGCGAGAGAAAGATCTTGCAGTAGTGAAAAATTACTGTAGGAGGTTTTCACTAGCAGGCCATGTAAAACTTCAAAACACTTGTCCTGCTTTTCAAATGCAGTGTACCCAGCCCTATTAGCTTTTTAGGGCCTACCTAAAGGGTGATTTTATGCTGGCAAAGAAAGTTCATTTAGGCAGGTTGAATTGGTACTTTAAAACTACACTACCAGCTGCAGTATCAGACTTGAGGTATGTTGGAAAAGGCTACTTTAGTTGGTGGCACAATGAGTACTGCGGTCCCACTAGAAGCATTTGATAAAGAGGCGCTGGGTGCATGTGGTATACTAGGGGTTTAAATAAATTAAATGTGCCAATTAGGTATAAGCCAATTTTGGCAGGTTTTAGGGAGTGATCACAAGCACTGTAGTACTGTTCAGCAATGACAAAGTACACAGAGTCCTAAGGCCAATAAAAACAAATAAAACGATTTTAAAAAAACTGGCGGAGTAAAGGTAAAATGTTTGAAGGTGACACTACAGAGATGGCCAAGTCTAGCAACCATTGAAATCTTGTATCAGTCATATAGAAATGTTATATGCCTGCATACACTATTGCCAAAGAGAAGTTATGAATAGAAAAGTCTGCTTCAGTACTCTAGTCAGGAAACTGAAACAGACACATTAGAGAAAGGGACACCTCATTTTAAAAAGAGAGGGCCATATGTATCAACAAATTACCTCATAGACACAGAATGGGCAAAACCCTTTGATACATCTGGCCCAGAATGCCATATATAAGGAGTGGACTTACAGTACAGCAATATTAGGAAATTATTTAGACCCCCCGTCTCCTCTGCCTGTGGTGTTCGAGGCCACTCTCTGCCTCACTGCTCGTGCCCGTTTTTGTGTGCAGGACCTGCCCGTGTCCTGGTATTGCGCCGTCATTGTCTGGTATTGTGCATTCATTCTGTAATTGTCCATTGAGCATTTCATTTCTGTGAGCGTCCCTGTACTGTGCCTTCATTTTGAATGTATTATTGCTCCTGTTATTGTGCCTTCAACTTTTTGTGCCTTTCTCCCAGTTCCCGGTTGCGTGCCGGGGTCTCCATCCCGCTGCTGCTGCCCCCGCAGCCACTACTCCCCTGCCACTTCTAACACTCTGGCCTCCCAGCTGCTCTTCCCTCCCTCCTCCCTCCCCTATCTAATGGCAGCCGCTGCGAGGAAGCGCAATCAGGACACCTGGCATCCCAGCCAAGGACCCTCTCTCTCCCTCAGCAGCTCCGCAGTTGAGTCACCCCCGCCAACCCGCATCTCCTCTGCCTGTGGTGTTCTAGACCACTGTCTGCCTCACTACTTGTGCTTGTTTTGTATGCAAAACCTGCCTGTGTCCTGGTATTGCACCGTCATTGTCCTGGTATTGTGCATTCATTCTGTAATTGTCCATTGTGGATTTCATTTCTTTGACTGTCCAAGTACTGTGCCTTCATTTTGATTTTTTTATTGCCCCTGTCATTGTCCCTCCAATGCTTTGTGCCTCTCTCCCCGGTTTTCCCACCCGCTGCTGATGCCTTGAAGTGCCCTCCCCTGCCAGTTCTCCCACTCCCGTCTCCCAGCTGCGCTTACCTCCCTCACCCCCTCCCCTATTTAATGGTGGCCACTGCGAGGAAGTGCAAGGAAGACACCTGACCTCCCAAACAGGGATCCGCTTGCCCCTTCAGCAGTTATTCAGTTGGTCACCGCTGCTGACCCTGCCTCTCCTCTGCCTGTGGTGTTTGAGGCCACTGTCTGCCTCACTGCTCGTGCCCCTTTTTGTGTGCAAGACCTGCCCATGTCCTGGTATTGCGTCGTCATTGCCCTAGTATTGTGCATTCATTCTCTATTTGCCCATTGTGCATCTAATTTCTGCGACTGTCCCTGTACTGTGCCTTCATTTTGATATTACTATTGCCCCTGTTATTGTGCCTCCAAATTTTTGTACCTCTCCCCCTATTCCCATTTTCATGCCCTGTTTTCCCGCCCGCAGCTGCTGGCTCCGCGGCCACTCACCCCCGCCAGTTCTCCTGCTCCTGCCTCCAAGCTGCACTTTCCTCCTTCCTCCCTTTCCTATTTCATGGCGGCTGCACCGCGAATGCTCGCAGCGGGCGCCTCTGGCATGCCAAAGGCAAGTCCGTCTGTGCTCGTCTGCGACTTGCCCTCGACCAGCGGCAGAAACCCTGGATCTCTACCTATCCACCGCTGCGACTCACGATCCTCCTCGCACTCAACCCGGGGAGAAACAACAACTGCCATCTATCTAAGCCGAGCACCAACCACGGACAGTTCACCTGCCGTCACTGCCACCAGACCTTCAACATTGTCAGCATCCCAAAGGACACCACCCCCCCACTGAATGTCAACAACCCGAAACCCCTGAGGTGCATCCTCCTCAATGTGCACTCCCTACACGGACATGCCATTGAGATCTGGGACCTCCTGGACACACTCTCACCAGACGTCTCCTTCCTTACAGAAACCTGGACCAACGCCTCCTACACCCTTGACATCACACCCGCCATCCCGGACAGATACAAGATTCAGAGGAAAGACGGCCCCAACGTGCACAAGAGCTCCCTCCAACTCTTCACCTCCACCGCAAACGACCCCCTCTCCACCACAGAACACCTGCACTTCCAGATCCAGACCATCCCTAAAACCACACTTCACTGTCACCCCCTCTTACAGACCTCCAGGACCCAGCGCCTCGTTCACCACAACCATCGACGACCTCATCACACCCCACGCCATCCCCTCCATGGACTACATACTCATCAGAGATTTGAACTTCCACATCGAAAATCTCAGCAACCCCAACTCCACCACCCTCCTGGACAACCTCGCCAATATTGTCCTGAAAGAGCTCGTCACCACACCCACCCATATGGCAAGATACACCCTCAACCCCATCTTCACAGGAGGTAACAGCATCCATTTCAACTACACCACACAACTCCCCTGGACAGACCACCACTGCGTTAATTTCAATGTCGACAAGCCCACTGCGCCAAACCCGCACCACGCTCTTCAAGAAGAAACTGGAGCAAAATCACTGAGGAGCAGCTCAACTCTGCCCTTAACCGCGGCACCCCCACAACATCAACTGACGCCAACCTGGCAGCCAAAGAACTCCACGGATGGATCTCCAACTGCGCAGAAGATCTCGCGCCTCTGCGCTACTCCAACAGACAGCGCTCCAGGAAGGTCACCTGGTTTACCACCGACCTCCAAGAATCCAGGCGCACCTGCAGATGTCTTGAGAAGAACTTGAGAAACAGCAAAAAACCAGAAGATCGCACCACTTACAAAAACTCCATGACGGAATACAACCAACGCATCAGATCCACAAAGAGGACCTTAATCTGAAACAAGATACTCGCCAACGCCAGCAACTCCAAGGAACTCTTCAGTATCATCCAGGAACTCACCAAACCCCCCAGAAAAAACACGGACATCACCCCTCCCTGGACCCCTAGTTCCACCTGAAAATCAAGGGCCTCTATGACCACTTCAACAACCAGATACCGCCTCCCTCTCCAGCAATGCCAGCCTGCCTGCCTTCTCCTCCTGGACCCCAGTCACAACCGAAGACACCACTTTGACCATTAAGGGCATTCACTCAATGGGCCCATGGACCCCCATGGACCCCTGCATGCATGCATGCATGCATATCTACCGCAGAGCCGTCATCTCTCCTGAACTATGATGTGCCATCAACACCACCTTCACGAACGGCACCTTTCCCGATGACTGAAAATGTGCCAAAGTCAGGCCCCTGCTCAAGATGACCTCATCAAAACCCACTGACCTCAAGAACTATGACCCATCTCTCATCTCCCCTTCCTGGCCAAAGACACTGAGAAGATTGTCAATGCACAGCTAACAAAATTCATTGAAGAAAACGCCATTCTTATCCTCCCTATCCGAACTCCTCAACAACCACAGCACCGAGACCGCTCCACTCGCCGCCACAAAAGAAATCTGCACCCTTCTCGACCAAGGACACACAGCAGCCCTGATCCTACTAGACCTCTCTGCAGCGTTTGACACCGTCTCCCACAGCACACTCATCGCCAGACTCCACTATGCCGGCATACAGGTAACCGCCCTCAACTGGACCCGCTCCTTCCTAACAGGCAGAATCCAAAGGATCAGACTACCACCCTTCCTCTTCAAACCTACGGAAATCAACTGCGGTGCGAAGTACCCCAAGTATCAACGCTCAGCCCCACACACTTCAACATCTACATGGCCTCCCTCGCTGCCATCATCAGACAGCGCAACTCATCATAATATCCTATGCTGATGACACCCAGCTCATCCTCTCCCTCATCAAGGACCACGTCACCACCAGACTCAACTTCCAGGAAGGAATGGAGGACGTCGCAACCTGGAGTAGCCGCAGCTGCCTGAAGCTCAACTCAGAGAAGACAGAGGCCCTAGTCCTCGTACCCTCCCCTCTGCATGGGAGAACACCTGGTGGCCCATCGCTCTTGGCAGCCCTCCCTCCCCCATGGACCATACTCGGCTCCTCCCTCTTCATTACCCGACAGGTCAACGCTGATGCCTCTAGCTGCTTCAACATCCTCTGCATCCTCCAAACGACCTTCAGAGGATCCCCCCGAATGAAGGAAGACCATCAACCATGCACTCATAACCAGTAGACCGGACTACGTAAATGCCCGCAATGCCGGAATCTATAAATTCGTTCTCCACAAACACCAGACCATCTAGAACACTGTGACCAGACTTGTCTTCTGAATCACGTGACAGGAACACATCAACTAGCACCTGTGCAACCTCCACTGGCTCCTCCACGAGAAGAGAGTCACCTTCAACATACTCACCCACACCAACAAATGCTTCCACAACACTGGACCCCAATACCTCAACAAGAGAATCTCCTTCCACATATCAAAGAGAAACCTCCGATCTGACGACCTCGCCCTCACCCTCACCCTCACCTAAAAGCTGCTCATCTGCAGACCCAGAAAAGGTGAAAGAGCCTTCTCATATATCGCAGCAAAGACCTGGAACGAGCTCCTGATCAACATCAGACGCGCCCCGTCCTTGAACATCTTCAGGAGGACGCTCAAGACCTGGCTCTTTGACTGAACGGAGCTGCTTACCCTACCCCCAGTGCTTGGGACCCTTACGGGTGAGTAGCATGCTTTCAAATCCCCTGACCGATTGATTGATATTGGTGTGCAAATTCTGACACCCTATTGTTTATTTCATTGAAGATGTTACATATCACCTCATATACTCTCCTGATCTACCCCAAGCCACTTGTGCCAGAATATCCCATTCATTTAGCCGAGGCTCAGTGTTGCCAGAAATTCCTTAGCACTAGCTTCTGCTGTAAAAGAAATGACATTTATCTCTTACTACAATTTTCATCTTGGCAGGATTTACCAAAAGGCTTGGACCATTTTAGCCTGAAACAATGGGGTCAGCTGGAGCAAAGATCATCTTTTTTCTGCAGTAGCTTGACAGTAATCTGGTCACACAAAAAAATCATGATCTTTTGCTGAGCGTTTAAAATCCGGTCGAGCAAGATCATACAGAGCCTTTCGCAGCAAAAAAAGGCCTAGGAAAATCATTATGACCCTTGGATTTGGGTCTCCCTACCAGGCCCCTGGTTTAAGCTTAAACAGGAATGTATAAGCCCTCTGTACTTCAGAGTCCCACTTCCACTGAGAAAGTTCCGGAAAGGCTACCTTACACAACTCAACCACCAAATCATGGGTATCAGCTCCTTCTGCCCTCTGAGGATACCCAAGACTCTTAAATTATTCCTCCTTAATCTATTTTAAAGATCTTCAAACTTCCATTGGTTATCCTCTGTTTGAGTTTTCAGCACAACCATTCTTTCCTTTTGAGCCAAGACATCATCTTTGAGTGTAGGAATTCTATTGTCTGCCTCTCCCATTCTGTCAGCAAATTCAGGACATGATTTAGAAACTTGGCAAATAGTCAGCTGAAATTTACAGCAATCAGTTTGCAACCTTCGACTCTCTATTTTCATCTTTTCCCGATGGGCAGTTGCTTTCAGGCATGGGATAGTAGAATGTTCCCGAAGTGGGTTTGTCTTCCCTGCTTTTTGGCCATCCATTTTGACTACTTCCTTGTTTTCTTTCTCAAAATTCCCGGAGCTTTCCCAGATGTTTGCGAAATTCAGGGGGGAATCTGTTTCCCCCCCAGGCTGGTCCCTCGGCTTGTTGCACTTCCTGAGGAATCTTTCCTAGAAGAGTGGGCCCTAATATCGTATTTCTCTTCTCCAGACCTACTTGAATAGTCCAAGAAGGAAACCAAACTATCACCTGATTCTATCTCTGTTCCACCCCCCGCAATCTTATGTCCCCCAGTTACTTGAATCTGTAAAGCAATACATGTTGCTCTGTCTCATCTGAAGGATTAGCAGCCATTTTAAAGGTTGAGTCTGTCAAAGATGGCACATTTTGAGCTAAAGAAGGACAGACTTATTAATGGCAGATAGTAGAAATCAAAGGACTTCTGATGAATTACACATTACCTCAATAAATATTTGTGGCTTCAATGATAAGAATAAAAGAGCTAGAGTCAAACTCGCCTTGAGAGCTATGTGGTCTGATATAGTTTGTATTCAGGAGATCCATATCCCTTGGTAGAAGAGAGAGCTTTAGAAGGATTGTAGCTTAATGGTATTAGCGTGTACCCAATGAGGCATAAATCTCGAAAACATGCAGTTCTTGTAAAGAACCATACTTGTATTATGGCCAAATGACTAGTAGATAATTTATGACAATGGGCAATTATAGAATTTAGGACTGTATCTATTTGCTTTATATCATGTACAATCTATGGGGCAAATATCGATGAGGCAACCTTTTACAGAACTGGCCTTATTTCTTTCTCTGGTGCTGTGTGTGGATCTAAATATTCATACAGATGTGAAATATAGACATTTTATCAAACAGGTGTATTGGGGACGAAAATCCTGGGTTTACAAGGCCTTGGAGCACCTTGTGGGAGATAATAACCAGATAGAAATATGGGATAAACAATGCTCTTGACCTTGGTTGTACTTAATAATAGTATCCACACAATAACATAGCCCGGTTAGAATATTTTTTCATGTTTTCTTGTTGGGCCTCTGAGGTGGCTGTAGAGATCTCCCCTCGAGTAATATCAGATCATAATCCTTTGACAATTGTAGTACCTTTTGAGGGCATTACTAGACCATGGAGGACTTGTACTGTTGATAGGAAATTATTGTTAGAGCCATTATCTGTAGACCATATGAAACTTTGGCTACAATAGATTTTAGCAGTTTACAGGGACATGGCCTAGACAGGGGTGGTGTAGGATGCCCTAAAGCAGGGGTTGGAGGGGAAACCCTTAGTTGTATCTTCTAAAGATAAGAAGGTAGGAGATTCAAACTTTGTATAGAAGCTTATCAAGAGAGGAGGAGGAATTGACCCGTAAAGTCAGAGATTGTCAGGATGGCAGAGAAATGCAACAGGAAATGGCTCAAAGAAAAGCTAAAATCAATCAGTATTTTAGCAAAGAGATAGGCCTGAAATACCATACTCATAAATCAAAGTGTTATGAGTATAGTGAAACTAACAGTAGACTGTTGGGCAAGTGTATTGGGCTGAAGGAGAGCTTTTTGAGCACACAGGTTTATTATGCAGTAAAATTAATGTAATATGTGATATAGGAAAATTATATTGAATATGTAAATGTATTGTTGAAATCACCAGTGCAATGTTAAATACAAAAGGCAATAAAATATGTTTTTAAAAAAAGGTTGAAGGAGGGAAGAAGAGGAATTAAAGCCATTGAGGATGCAGAAGGTAGAACTCTAGAAGTCCCTTCAGAGATCATTAAGGTCTATGAACAATTTTATACAAAATTATACCCTGAGGATTCTGAATTTTCAGGGAATGGATATGGGGGTGTCTACTATGATCTAGATAGCTACAGGCTGAGTGAGGAGGATTGAGCTGCCTTGGATCTCTCAATATCTATGGAAGAAATTTTGGATGCTATATCTTCTCTGGCGATAGGAAAGGCTGCGGGTCCTGATACTCTTTCGTTGGAATCCGTTAAAATGTTATTTTATGTATTGTGAGAAGATATATTGTTAATCTCTTTAGAGGCACAACAGGGCTATATTCACTCCTCGTGGGAGTCTGCAAATATACAATCTTTGTGAAAAAAGAGAAGTCCCCTTTATTACCCGGGTCTTATAGGCCAATATCATTACTGAACTGTGATGGTAAGGTTTATGCTAAGGTGCTAGCATATTGATTAGGTAGGGTTATATCTTCTTTGATTTCACTTAGACAACATGGCTTTTTCACTGGGAGGGGGCGGTAGGTTATATTCGGAGGGCGGTTACACTCTTTGATCTGGCAGTGGCTCAAAAGGTGCCTCTGAGACTGATTTTATTGTACACTGAGAAAGTGTTTGACTGCGTGTCTTGGGAAATTTTATGGTCAGTCATAAAATAAAAAGGCTTTGGTAATGGCTTTATTAGAGCCATCAACGGCCTATATAAAACCCTGACTGTTAGGCTGTCAATAGATGGCCTTAAATCGAAAAAGATATTTATATTAAGGAGAACAAGACAGGGCTGCCCTTGCTCTCCATTATTATTTGCACTCTACATAGATCAATTTTTGACTAAACTGGAGAGAAGCATGATTATTAAACCAGTAGTTCAGAATCAGGTCAAATATAATGTGTTCACTTATGAGGACGATGTAGCAGTGGTGACTCAAGCTCTAACCACTGCTCTTCCGGAAATAGAAGAACTGGTCAAGCAGTTTGAATCATGCTCAGGCTATAAGTTAAAAGTGCTAAAATGCAGATTGTTTGCACAGAGCAGGCTATATCATATATTAACAGGTTGTCACAGACATATGTTATCTGGGGGTAAAAATTACAGCTGCATTAGATCAATGAGACTTATCTGGTTCAAGTGCTCGATAAGAATTGATCTGAGCTCGACAGGATCAATCATTTGAATCTCTCATTATTAGGGAGATGTAATGTATTGAAGATGGATATACTCCCCAAGATGTTATATTTCCTTCCATTCCATTGGTGATTGGTAAGTTATTACAACAACAAAAAAATGAAAAGTGCTAAACACAGCATATAAGGTATCGGCTAAGCATGGGCGGAAAATCCGTTGCGCTCGCAGATTTTGCGGATTTTCGGTAAATTCGCAATCCGCGAGATCCGCGAATCTCCCGCAAAATCCGCAAATCCGCGAGCAGCGGATTTTATGGCTTGCTCGCACTGTTCGCGTGAGTTCGCGGCTTGCCAGTACAACTTCGCACCCCGCGAGTAAGTGCTAAATTGCAGAAATACGATCTTAGCAAAACTGAAACTACTTACCAGGTTCAAAAGTTCAGGCTCATCATTAGTAGCCATTTCCTGTAGCGCTTCCTGAGGGGCCCCTCCAGAGTTCAGTTGCCAGTTGCAACTATTATGTGACCCTGCTCTGAACCTCAGAATAGTTACACATATGCCACAAAGGTCCTGAATTACAGCTAAGGGAGACAAGCAGGAGCCAGGCTGGAAGTTAAAATCCATTAATCAGCCCCTAATTCATTATTGTCAGTTGGGGCAGGGCAGGTGTTGTAACTAATTTTGCAACAATGAAAGCACTTAGCAAGTGCAAAAGATCACTAATCAGGAAGCACTAAGGAAGCAGGTGCCAGCTAAAAAAATATTCTGTGACACATTAATCAGCCCCAAATTAATTCAGGTCACTTGAGGCAGGGAAGGTGTGCTTTGCTTTGCCGAAAATAATGTACACTGGACAACCAGAGGGTGTGGTGATGAAACAGAGGGTGGCATGGGTGGGCCAGAGGGTGGCATGAGTAGTCAGAGAGTGGCAGTGGTGACAGAGAGTGGCAGTGATGAAGAAGAGTGTCCCAAACAGGCTGGACACGTAGAAACAACAAGTTCGCAAAACTTGCGACCCGACAGGTAAGTTCGCAAATTGCGAAATTGTAAAAACCCTCGCGAACTGGCAGAAACACGCGCGAACACAAAAAAAAAAAAATCCGCAAATTCGCGGGAATTCGCGGATTTTGCGGATTGCGAGTTCGCAAATCCGCAAAATTCACGAACGCGAGATTCGCAAAATTCGCCCATGCTTAGTATCGGCTCAGGTTAAGCTGCACCTAGAGCTTGGTAAGATTAACCTTTATACACCTATGTCGGCCTCAGCTTTGCTACCTTCTATTTTTCAAGGGGCAGCGATGAAGAATGGAGACAGAAAGGTAATACTATAATGGGTAATTTTCATGATGATGTCCAGATTTATTCTTTTACTGAAATTCTGGAATCTTTTGATCTGCGGAGGGAAGATTTTTTCAAGTATCTACAGGTTTGATACTTTCTATTTAAAAAGATAAGAGATGTAGAACTCATGATCAAGATTCCTTTAATTGAGGCTATTAGGTAAAGAGAAAGAATTGGTACTATATTAGGCCTGGGTGGAGTTCTGCAAGTGGTAGAGTGTGCTATCTTGTGCCGTTCATGCTGAGTTTTAGTGCCGGGTGTTTATTCAGTGCTGTAAAATCAAAAATAATAGCTTCACGTGCAGCGCAAGAGGACACTACTTCTTTCTGCTGCTCGAGCAGAAGTTTCACTCGAGCTGCAGCTTCCTGAACGCGAACGGAAGGTTTCTCCACGCAAGCAGTAGTGATCCTCTGCGGGCGCCAACGTTGAGAAATCTTGCTGGGAAGTTGTTTACCGTTGAATTTTCTCGCTCGCTCACACTCACCAACTTACTGTGGGGGGCGCAAATGAGTAAAAAGCTCTGGTCCCCATTTTGGAACTCCAAGTGCTCCGCAGACTGCAGAGTACGAAAAACTCTACAAGCTCTACGAGCAGAGCGGAGTTCACCGGCCAGGCCAATTCCATATATGAATTATTGATTCAGACACAGCAGGATGATTTAGAGGCGCAGAATGATAGATGAAACCTTACTTTGGGACTTGAAGGGTCATACCTCCAAGAATCTCTAGCTTTGTTTGATGAGATTTTTTCAGCAAGTTTGAAGACCCAGCATTCTAAGACTGTTTTTAACCTTTTTTATACCCCAGAATTTTTTTTAAATTGGTTGGGTTGGTCTGATGGTAAATGCAAACATATGGCACAGAACAGGCTGATATTATACATACAGTAACCAAAGGAAAGGGTTTTTAGGAATGAGGGGAAATACTGGGCGCTCAGCTAACTGTTTCCTGCAAAGAAAGGGTCAGAGAAAGTAGTTGAGTGGAGGTGCAAAGAGGGCGAGGGGATAAGCCCTATAACCCCTCAAAATGTGTGTTGCACAACCAACGCACAAATTTACATAAAGGACATGCCCTATGCACACTGCAATGAGAATCAAACATGGGATTGTATCCTGTTAAGTCAAAACATATTCGCAACACAGCTGCCAAGAAAAACACAGTTCCTTTAGATTGATGAACTCTTCGTTTAACAGTTCTTGCTCGCCAGCCGACACGTGTTTCGTCGCAATTGGAATGTAATTTCCTCGACTCCTCAGGGCTTTAGGAAAGGAAAGGTGTAGATGAAGGTCACTGAGCCGGTTATAATTCCGACCCAGCTTCGCTCAAGACCAGGTGTGTTATGTAGAAGGTCCACGTCAAGGACCTGTGAGTTCGGGTATCAAGAGCTCGTGTGTGAGATCTTGGTCGTCAACTTTATTCAGAGGTACGAAAGTGGGGCTTGTTAGGTCCTCCACGGAGGTCCGAAATACTGTAATGGTGTTTCAGAAAGTCTCTTATCGCAGGCTGGTAGACTACCAGGAACACGATCGACCCACCCTACGAACCAGCAGCGCAAAGGAACAAGCAAGACTGGCAACCCGGGTCCTTGAACACACGGGAACTGATACGTTCGCCGTATGTAACGGACCACCAGCCTGCGATAAGAGTTTTTCTGAAACACCACTATGGTATTTCGGAACTCCGTGGAGGACCTAACAAGCCCCACTTTCGTACCTCTGAATAAAGGTTTCATCTAATTTTGTCAACTACTTGCTACTTGGATGTACTGAACATTCATTCCACGATTAAATTCTACATTTTCACCAGACGAATCGTGTGTATCTTTTCGTTAACACTGCTCAAATTTAAGTCTCCACCTGGACACAACTCGAATCTTTCGTGTGCACAGGATTTTGTTCATGTTATTCGGTACAGGAGTGGCATCTCCTTACCATTGCAGGGGCTGGTTTTCCATTGGGTTTGTTCCCCTGACCTGCTTGCACCGGACTTTGCACTGTCATAGCAACTACCGAAACCAAAGGAACACGCAGAGTGCCATCACTTCCTTGCACATATCCAAACCCATTCTCCCTTGCTCCAAGAACACTACAACCAGTTTAGAAACATTTATAATTATTATTGCTATCAGCAACTTGACTAGGCCCCTGATCCCCTTGGAGGACTGTTAGTAACCCAGAAAGCAGAGGCACAACTCTAGCAAGTATTTTGAGTGGGGTTAAACAACATGGACTTTGACACCCAAGCACTGAGAGGAAAAAAACTGTGTTTATTTAGACCATAGTCTTTAAACACTGAGATCTTATAAACTACAACACTGTACATACTTGTTGGTAACAAAAGAATACACAAAAAACGTTTTAAAAGCACACAGCTACTTTCCAGGCCGCTCTGCTTAGTACATCTATAATAAAAAAGTGGCTGCCGTCGCCCCTTGCAATCTCTAAATTTCTAATTTTTATAAAATCAATTAAAAAGATAAAAAAAACTCATAAAACCTTGATAAAACATAAATAACAAATCTATGGTAAAAAAATATTTTTATTTATCGATCTTCATTAGCAGCAATAGATTAGACAATTTGGAGTACAATTTCTTTGGTCTTAAGCCTTTAGCTACTGAGTGGAGGGCGTTAATAATTAAATTCACCAAGCACTGGTGCACTGAACTCATTTTTAGTATCTCTGAGCAGAAAATTGAAACCTTTGAGAAGTAGGCCAGAGTCCTAGTTCAAGCAACACCTTTGTTTGCCATCCACGAGGTAAATGCATTTCTGCTAGTAATATCTGTGCACAACAGTCAGGTAACATACTCCAATACTGGCGACCCGGTCTTTATTTTATATGTTCAGGAGCAGTATTAAAATGATATTCTTTTTTTCTCATATGGGCAGCCTTGGCATTCAGCATCTTCGCTAATTCACAGGAAAAGTGGGGGTTTCTAAGAAAACGTGGGCACTGCATTATGTTTTTGGACATTTAGCATTGACAAAGAATGACATTGCAGAGTCTGAAACGCAAATGAAATGGAGAAATGAAGTGATATGCAACAGGAGTTATAAGGAAAAGAAAAAAAGAGAGAGAATGGAAGGAGAACGTTTGAAGATAATGGAGAGATAGGAGGATGAGAAATAAGAAGGGTGGCATGAAGTGAGTGGGTTAGAGAAATAAGAGCCAGAGCCATAAAAGAAAGCATGAAAAGACAATAGATGGTAGGAGGGAGAAAAAGGGAACAAAGGCTGGAGGAAGGGAGAAATGCAAGAGATGGTGAGATAGGCAGGACAGGAAAATGGGAGGAAAATAGAAGAAATGGTGAAAAAAGAAGAAAGAGATATGCACATTTTGAAGGAGATAGGCAGTAGGAGTAAAGGCATCCAAAACAGGAGTGGGGGTAGGGAAACAGAAGGGCGGAGGAAAGGGAAGGAGAGGGAGATTTAGAAGGATAGAATGGAGTGGGAAATTAGCTAAAGGTTGCAGAACGGAAACAGGAAATTCAAGTACAATGGAAGAGGGGTGAGAGTATAGAAGCAAGTTGGAGAAGGGGATGGGAATAGGAGGGAGAAAGAGATGAAAATATGGAAATGGATAAGAAAGTCAGTAGGGGTATAAAGAAGAGGAGATGAAGGAAGTGACAAACCAGTGGTGACGAAGAAAAGAAGGAAACAGGTCTAGAGTGGAGTAAGAAACCTAAAGTAATGCCAATTAGACACTGATCATGCATATGGGAACCCAGAATATCTTTGTGTATAAGTACAACACATGACAACTGCAAGGCATAAATCATACATGCCCATATGCAGAGTGTAATATATTATTGTGTACTGTTGTTTGAGTGTGGACTTGACATTACCCGGGAGAAATGCCATTCCTCTCATATACGGTTTTATATCATGGAAGGTTTCCATGTGTATGCATTAAAAAGATATTTAACCATATCTAGGATGCACAAGGTTATATTTCTTCACCGAGGGGAAGTTACATGGAATAGGTCTTGTGACTAATATCCGGATTTTTCCCCTATATTAATTTGTTGTAACATGCAATCTATGAGGCTGTAAACTGTATTTGGTGCGCGGAAATACTGTTGTACTCAGGTAATTGCAAGTATGAGAAATTAGCATAAATGAATCAAATGCCAGGATAATGATATACTAACAGAAACACATACGTGTTATGTTGTAGAAGTAATTGCTGACAGAATATTGTATCTCAGTGAATGCTGGGTGTCGAAGACACTTTTATAAGTAAGTAGGTTGTGCTCTTGTGCTCTGGTGGAATGAAACATATACGTAAATAAAAACATCCCGCCTGTGGTGCTAAATCGATTTTCACTTGGAGCCTGACTGTGTAAGATGGAGCATTCTGGGGCAGTATTCCGTGGTGCAAAAACACCGGGCCCAGTTTCACCCGCTAGACATTCTGGATGGTAAAATCCCATGATGCACAAAGTCTTGTTCCTCAAGCCCTGACAAGCTTTTTCTTTGACAAAAGCAGTGCTTGAAAGGGGCAGATACTGTCCAGCACGTCTTTATTGTGAAAGGGAAATTGCCTGTACTTCTCAGCACTGCTGTAATATATTTAATGGGAAACTACTGGCAATTTTCAGGAGCAAATATTGACTCTAAATAGTGAGTACTTGCACTACTATACTTCCATTTGAAGCATGGTCAAGGAGGTAGCAGTCAGTGATCCCCCTGTCACAATTATTCTTTCCGTTTCCCTCCTATACTCTGCCAGCCCCATTCCCTCCACCCCTACTCTGCTGGGAAGCCATTGATCCTGTTTAGCATCTGCTCAGAACAGGTGGGAAATGAGAGCATTAAGGGTCAGATGTACAACCGTTAAAAATAGCGACGTGCAATTTGTGAGAAATAGCGTCTTGCAAATTATGAGTTGCTAAATCTCATGTACACACAGTTCTGGCCCTCAATTTGTGGCTCACAATTGAGTCGCATCACAATTACTAGGCTTGCATTTAGCGAGTCTGTACGTGTCCACAAATTGCAAAAGGGCTGAAAATTGCAAGGCGGTTGAAATTTGCAAGCACAGCTTTAAAAGTGCCCAATCACTTCCTGGAACGGAAGAAGGACCCCAAACCAGGAAGTGATGTCCATTGTTATTCCCGCATAGCAGTAGGAGCACACTGTGGAGCCAGATGCAAACTCAAGGCTGCATCAAGGCACCAAGCAAATCCTGCAATGGCCAGCCAGCAGAGCAAGCAATAAAATGTTCTAAAAGCGAATTGGAAAGTTTCACAGATGGTTGTTGCAACAACCACAAACAGCTGTTTGGCTGGGCCTCTAAGACATTTCCTGAATCTGAAAAACTCTAGATCTGTGGGGAAATGCAGCAATAGATTAATGCCCTGGGAGTTGCAGATAGGTCCATTGATGACCTCAAAAAAGGGTGGTATGACCTGCGCTCTCATGCAAAGACAAGGATTGAAACACGTCTAGGACAGTCCCAAGGGTCCAAAGCAGGACCATCTAATGCTCCGCCCCCCCCCCCTCATCTGTTCAGCCACAACAAAATCCTGGCCAGATACAGTGGCAGCATGTGCCTCAGGGACTGTTCACACCTCTGCACCCACCTCAGGTAAGTGCAAAATTACTATTATTGCAACATGTTGCCAGAAACTAGCAGTCCCCAGGCTTGCAAAATAGATACCCCTAGACACTCCATAACAGGCACCAAAACCTATCCCTCCAATTGGCAGACAACCAGGCCTAGCTGAATGCCAAGTTATATGCGCTGACTGGGGTGATGGAACAACTTGGCTTTGAGCTGGGGGAGGTGAGATGGCAACAAAGGTACAATGAGAGGGGCAAGGCAAGCATGATGGGGTATTTGCCCGGGTGGTTGGCAGCTTGGCCCAGGCAACCACCCTTCACTCAAGACGCACAGTGGCCATGCAGGTGGGAATGGACCTCTTTGGTGGAGATGTGGCCAAAGGTCTGCAGAATATGACTTCTGCTCTTGAGGCCATACAGACCTCTCTAGTCTTGTCACGGGGGTAATGAGGGATTCTCACGACAGTGAAGTATACAGCCGCACCAGCATCTCCACTGCAGAGATACATACGCTACATAGGAGCAGCAGCAGGCAGCCCACATTCCCATTGGGTAAAACCCAGCAAGCAACCCAAAGAGGCAGTAAGGGACTGCACATTGCATGTGTACCATGCTATTGCCCCCATTGACCATTGTTGCCAGTGGAATAACCGACCTTTGTCAAACAGATTTTGATCATGTTGCCCGTGGAGGACATGTTGTCCTGCAGTTCATTACTGAATACCCCGATAATAAAGGGTCTCCTAGTTTGTGAAATCTACTACTAGTCTTGTTATTTGTAGAGGGTGTAATGTAAATGGATGCATTTTACCATAAAACAATTGTCTGGCTATGTTGTCCCTGCTTTGTCATCTCTCTGCTGCTCTACTTTGCTTGGGTGGGGGTCGGGCAGGTGGGCCTTAGTCATCGTCCTTTGAGTTGGAATCAGACACCGCCATAGGTAAGCCCCTCTTGCAGGCAATGTTGTGTAGAATTGCACATGTCACAACTTTTCAGCATGCCGTTACAGGCTCATGCTACAAGGCCCCTCTGCTTTTATGAAGGCACTGGAAGCACGAATTAAGGAGTCCGAAGGTGCACTCTATCACACTCCTGGTGTGTTTGTGAACACTGTTGTACTGTCTTTCGGGTGGGTTGTTGGGAGACAGGTAGGGTGTCAGGATCCAAAGCCGCAGGGCATACTTGCTGTCATCTAGTGAGAGATATGAGGGTGAGACAACATAGAGGGAGTAATGTTTGCACTGATATATTTCACTTTGTATATCACATTGCATTACCTAGTAGGTATCCTTTGTCAAAGTTCCCTCTTTCTAGTAGCTGGTGAATGCCACTGTGATGAAAGATGAAGGAGTCATGGGTGCTCCCTGGAAATGTTGCTACAATGTCTGTGATGATGTTCTGTGCATTGCAGACTACCTGAATGTTTAGTGAATGTGTGCTCTTGCGGTTCCATAATATGTATTCCAGGTTAGAATGCGGACATATGGGCACATGGGTCCCATCTATTCAACAAATTACCTGTGGAAATCTTGATATCTTGTAAAATTGGGTTTTTGTATTCTGAATTTCTATGGCATTCCTGGGCAGGTAGATGGGTTTGTGTATGAGGTGGATCATGGTTCAAGGCATTTGCAAAAGAAACTCAAAAGTGCACTCTGCGATACCCCTCCAGCCACTGCATTGACATCTTGGTAACTACCAGTGGCCAATAGGTAGAGGGAGGACAACAGTTGGACATGGTTGGAGATTGCATTGCAGCTCTGGCCTCCGCTTTCTAGTTGTGGCTTCAAGATGGCTATTAACGCTAGAATAACATTGCTACTCGGCCTTTACTGGTCATATAGCTCTTCCTCTGTCTTGTCAAACATGGTTAGCCCGACTCTGAAAATCCTTTCCTGTCTTCTGCTGGGCAGCCAAAATCCGAATCCTCCTCGGTATCACGAACTGGACAGCCATTGTAGTAAGATTTGTGTTGCATTCTGTGCCTGTTTTTATAGGTTGGGCCGTGTTACCACCTGGTTTTGATTCATGGTAAATTGCATGTACAAATGGGTAATTTTGTGCTTACTTACAAATTGCAACTCGTCTGTTCATGAAGTCGAGTCTCTAATTGAGACACGCAAACTGCACTCGGTAATCTGTCACATCGCAATGTCTGATTTTTGAATGCCTGTCGTACATCATACAGCTCATTTTGCATGTGCAAATCATTTTGCGAGACGTAGACAAGTCGTATATCTGCCACTAAATCCCCTAGAACAGGGAATACCATGCAGAATCCTGCATGGTAACTCTGTGTGCCTCTGACACAGAGTTCTTTATTCCGAGGGGTCTAGCTTGTAATAAGCGGAATCCCATGCGGATATACCATGTAGTAACAGTAGTTCTGTCCACTGGGAATCTCCTTGTGGAATTACTAGTAATTGGGGCATTAATGTCCTGCTTCCATCCAACTGACCGGAACTTGTTAACGATAATGATAAATAAATTAACTATTTTTTCAATGTCTACCTGTGTCCCCTTCGACAATTTTTAATGTCTATTAGTGCTTCTTCAGGCATTTTTAGCCAGTAAAGTGCCTTATGCCATAGACTAATTGTTTAATACTTTCTTAAACTAACATTTCTTTTAGGACCTTTTTGCCTTTTATTAACTATTTTTATTTTCTCAATAACTGATCCAAACTGACCCCTCTTATTTGTAAAGAGAAACACAATTCAGACTAATGAGAGATTGCTTTCGTCTCTCCCTATTGGTTAAATCTCATTTGTTTTTTTTGTTTTCTTCAGGGTCTATCCCCAGTCCTCCTATAGTGTCTGCTTGGGGATGTACCAGCTCTCAATCTCCAACCCCAACTCGGTGTGCTCAGGGGTCAAGACCATCATTGCCAACCCATTATTCACGTCCCCAGGCACGCCCGGGGACATTCTGTTGCTGGAGCTGGAAACCACGGTAACCTTCACCGATTTCATCATGCCTGTCTGCCTGCCGACCTCCTCCCTCGATTTCCCTTCCGGGTTAAACTGCTGGGTCACCGGCTGGGGAAACATTTTCTCATCAGGTGAGTGTGGTTTGCGGGGTTGGAGCCATATGTACTGTTCATGAAAATGTATTACTTGGGTTGGCCACATCGCGGCCTTCTGCATGTCAACTCTGCTTAGAGCAGAGGTTTTCAAACTTTTGGATGCCGAGACCCCCCTGTCAACATTTTGAAGCGTAAGGATCCCCCCTGACAAAAAATTCTAAAGCTGTAGACAGGGCTACTAGAATTATGAGGCAGGTGAGGACCAAATCACGCGACAGGCTTGACTAAATTGTGTGGGAAGAAAAGGTAAGTGATGTTATGTGATGCCGCGTATTTTGGGATACCATTGCTTCATTATTTTGACATTTTTTACACACAGTAACACTGAGAAAAGATTTCACCCATCAGTACCGGTTTATAACCAAAATACATCAATTAACATCAGAAAGATTTCTAGTCAACCTTTGAGAAGTGGTGCTGCCAGATTAGAAGCTCACCTGGCCCTGTCCAGGAGAAGCAGGGGTCCCTTAAAAACCTGGTGGTTTTGTGCAGAGTTAAGCAGTTTACTCATGCAGTTTTCCTCTCACCCCCTCCCTTCCATCCCTCTCTCCTTTCTCCTCACCCCGGATCCCTCTCTCACTTTGCAGGCCATTTTCTTTCACCCCTTTTTACAGCATCTGAACTCTCCCCATTCAACCTCTCACTTCACCTTTAATCACCTCTTGCCATTTTGTCTTTTCACTGCCCTCATCTCGACCAGTCTCTCACATTTATCTCATGGCCTCTCTGGTCCCGTCACCTCCTGTGCCCCTCAGCACTTCTCATTCTCCATTCAAATTTTTGTCTATTTGTATCTTACACCTCTCCAGTCCCCCCATTCAACTTTCACATCTCCCCTTTTTTCTAATACAAGCCCTCACCTTTGCCTCACATTCACTACTTGCGTGTCCACACTTCTCTTTGGCAATTCACATTTCTCCTCATCCCTGACCTCTTCAATCAAATTCTCAAATTCTCTCACTCCTTTGCTGTCTTCTCTCATCCTCTCATCTCTCCTCACCAAGCACATGGGTCGGGCCCGTATGCTCCTCTCGGCCTGTGCCACTCTGCTTATTGTTCCCTAATTTAAGAAAGCATGACTTGTCTGTTACGCTGTTTTGGTGCAGGCCGCGCAGTTATGGAACTTGCACCCTCCTTTGCTTCGCTCCACCAAGAATATATTATCCTTTGGGAAGATATAAAAACCTTTCTCTATGCTCTGTAGGTTACCCCATTTGGCCAGTTCACCTTCTCCTTCTGTGTGTTTCTCATTTGCCTACAGGCAGCAGATGATTATTAGCCCCAGGACATCTTTTGGTAACAGTAGCGCACTACAAATGTAAATAATATTAATAGCCCCAGGACATCTTTTGGTAACAGTAGCGCACTACAAATGTAAATAATATTAATAGCCAAAAGCAGGGGAGTCACTAGACCAGAAATTCGGAGAGGAATAACACTCCCAGCTAGGGCTGGTCCTAACACTGGTCGCACACGGTGCAACAGTGTTTTGTGGTGCCCCACCCCCATTTCCTCCTTCTCCATGAATTTCTTCGCTGCCACTCACCAACAATGCACCTCATCTCTCTATAGCACCTTTCTGACAACATTTCATTTTTTATTGCGCTACTCATAGTTTACTCACACTCAGTTCTGTGATCTGCATGGTACTCGTTCTTTGTAGCAGGCACATTAACCCTCTGCACACTGTGTGGGTGACAAGAGTGCCCATGTGAATGCACGGTGAGTGATGCAACAGTGCAAGAGTAGGGTAAGAAGAGTGACTGCAGGGTGAGTGAGGTGGGGTATGAATTTGGGTGCGGATGGGACGAATAAATGTATGATTACTGATGGGCTTGTTTGAGTGAGTTGCATATTGAGCAGTGAGGGGGTCAGGTGAATGAAGTGTCACATGAGTGCAGGATGAGTAGTGTATTCATGTGACTTCAGGGTGAGGTATAGGGTGAACAGCACAAGTGCATTGTGAGTGCAGAGTGATCACTGTGAGTGCAGGGTGAGCGGGTGAATGGTGTGAGTGCATAGTGATCAGTGTGAGTGCATTGTGATCACTGTGAGTACAGGGTGAATGGTGTGAGTGCATGGTGATCAGTGTGAGTGCAGGGTGAGCATGAAAGTGAAGGGTGAGAATGAGGAGCGAGTTGTCTGAATGCAGGGTGCATTCCCAGACACTTGAAGTAACTCAGAATGTTATTGACGGCGGTGTAGGGTTTAATATCTAAGTTAAACTACTGCGGCACTAATCGGAGATCGAGATTGGAGGAAATAAATAATGTGCTGATCCTGCAACAAACTTACAGTCCTATGGTTAGGGTTGCCAGCAGATTATTTTGATGGCCCACTAGGTACAAAAATAAGCAGTCACCTAAAGCTGTATTTTCAGCACTTATGTGCATACTTCGAACAGCAAATATAAATAGAAAGCACTTTTAATTGTGTTGTAGGGCTGCCTCAATGATCCATGACTGACAAAGAGAAAGACAGAAAAGTCGTATAACTAATGCATACATACTTTTGTATTTAAAAGTCTATTTAGTGTCAAGAGGATGTCTTTGCAAGCTCTTTAAACAAAACAGGCAAGCATTTTTATTTTGGCAACCCTACTTTATATTTCTTTTCATTAAATGCACTCCCACACCACAGCAGTAATTGTAAAATACAAATGTAAGGCTCAGGCACAGTGGGGTCCCAGGGGGTACTGAAACCAGTAAAAAAACAAAGCCTCTGTAACTCGTTTACAAAGGCATGTAAATATGCAAATGGTCTTTAAAGACCTGTATAAAACTTGGGCCTGCCGGAGATGACTTCAGACACTGCCCAGCCAACCCCCCAGCAGATCGAGTTGCACTGCAGCAGCAGCTGGGCTGAGACACGACGAGGGAGGAGGGGGCTGAAGCCCGTGGGCCTGGGAAGAAGTATGACTGTGAAGGCGCGACCCCCTTTGCATCGCTCCACGGCCCCCCTGAGGGTCGCGCCCCACAGTTTGAAGACCCCTGGCTTAGAGTAATCCATGACCCCAAGTTGGATTGACTATGATAAACCAAAAAATCTCGATTTAACGAAAGCATCTGCTTCTAAAGTATGTCTGTAAGCCGCAAGTCAAAGGTTTTCTTTTGCCTGACTTCTGTTAGCGTTCCATCTCTGACGGTGATAAAGGAATTCCATCCATTAATTTAAGTGATAACAGCATCTGTTCATAAAATATTATATTACAAAAACTGAGAAAAATAATTGCTGAGTTCCTCATTAGACATAAGTATAGACCGCGTACAAAGGTTGATTTGTCCCTTCAAATGTGGTTCAGGCGATTTTATAAATAAAATAAAAGACATAAAACCAATTTAATTTGATAAATATACACACGTCGTAGCTCCCTGATGATTGCTTATTAAACAAACCAGCTAAGAAATGTTACCACGTCATCCACCAATATTCAAGCATAGCGAATCAATGAGTAAGATCTTGGCACTTGAATTGAAAGAGCGGGAAACAATGGGCACTGTTGTGTCGTACCCATGACGCAACGCGTGCGCTACGTAGGGTCATGTGACCCAAGTTCAAATAAACAGTGGGGCGCATGCGTAACGCCGGTTTGGCGCACGACCGCGAGAGCCACACAGCAGCACCCAAGCCTCCTGTCTTTTGTTACGGCTCTGACGCCCCATTAGCTGTCCCCCTCAACCGACTAGGTCGCAAGTGAATGCGACCCCATCAACAAAACAGGCACTAAATTAGGAGTTAGCGATTAAATTCAGACCTTGGAGTATTGGTTAAATATTCTGGGATTATTACTCTAAACTAGAGATCTTCAAACTGGGAGGTGGACTCACTTGCAGGACAGGGGGGCTGAACTGATCTCAACAGGCTTCTGGCACTGGTCAAGTATCATGCTAACAAATAGAGCGGCATTTCAGTGACAAAAAAAACAGTGGAAGTGGGATGCTCAGTAATAGTCCACCAGTAACAACTTTTGTCTCTCATGTCCTGGCTGAGAATAGGTGACAAAGGGGGCATGGGACCGAACGTACCCTCAAAGGCCCTCAATCCCCCCATTTCTGATGGTAGATCACTATGTGGATACTTTTACACTTTAATGGACAAGGGCTTCCCAAGCCTGTTGCCAATGATCATATATTGAATTGTATTTTTAAAAGTGATAACTGAACATAACTGAAATGTTTACATTGTTAAATATATAGCTGACAATTTTATCGAATCAATATGGAAAACATAGATTTGTCATTCTGAGGGGCCCCATTAAAAAAGGATGATGTGAAGAGGATTTCCAAATACTAATAGAATGCTCCTCTTTCCTGAGGCTAGAGCCACACTAAATCCACCTATTACTATAGAGGAAGTTACTAATGTGATTACAAATCTTGCTGATGGGAAAGATGAAGGGACAACCTCATACCCCTGTAATTCTGTAAAATATTCCTTAACTATTAACCTAATTTTTCACTGGAATGATCAGTAACTTTGGCAGTGGGCTTGACAACCTTCCTTCATGGAAAGAATCAAAACTTGTATTTGTTCCTAAAAGGTATAAAGACCCGGAGATCTTTGGGTCATATAATCCAATCATGTTAATTAGCTCAGATAGTAAAATCTATTCTAAAATATTGGCTAATAGTATCTCAAACATTAACAGTTATCTGGTGTTGCCTATCTAATATGGCTTTGAACCTCAAAGGGATATGTCGGTTCACAACAATTCGGTAATTCCCAATGTTGATACAGCAGAAGTGTCTGGGGTGATTAGTCAGTCATTGGGCCACATCAATGGTTTACTCTGGCCAAACAAGGATTGAGCATAAGTATGTTACAAAGGGCAACACAACTATAAAGACAACATTATGTTCTTTACCCCTAATCTATTCATCAGTGTCCTGTCCATAGAGACAGATTGTAAGGTATTTTTTTATTTATTTTTTATTTAATTTAATTTTAGAGTTTTACATAGCGCGAATTAGACCCAATGATATTAGGTATCAGAGCGCTTTACATGAGCACAAGTTTCGTTACAGATGGACACTTTCATTTTTTGTCAGGCACGGGGAGATTAAGTGATTTGCCCAGAATCACAGGACGTTGAGCGTTGTCGAGACTCGAACCTGGTTCCTTAGCTTCGAGGCCAACCGCTCTAGCCGTAAGGCTACATCCTTTCCCCTTGTTGAAGAACAACACAACTCAGCATTTGTTCATCTCACATATTACACTTATGATTGATAGATTAATTATTTTGGAATTACTAATATCCTTCAGATTGATCAGATGGTTGATATTAATCATCAACTTCTATTGCAGATGTCTGCTGTCCAGATAAAAAAATCAAATAAACTTTCTATTGGGTATAATGGAGAGATGTAATATTATTAAAATGATGCCTCTTCCCAAGTGCTAATACCTATTCAGACCCGGCTCTATGATTCTTGCTCTGGGATGGCTTTAAATAGGGATGGGTGAGTCACAAACATGAATTGACAGTGGCTAAACACAAAGTATTGCAGAGATCTGATATTTTAGGTACTGACAGCTGGCATCTTGACATTTTACCCCACAATAACTACCACTCGACAGGTACAGCATTTGCTTTCCCTGCTGAGGGGACTTTGCATGCAGATAGACTGCAGCACGTGACTAGTCACGTGCAGGATTTCATGTTTTTTTTTAAACGTTGGCAGCTTTGCGCTTTGCAAAGTACTGACATTTAAAAATCTGGGAGCAGTAAACCCTGTAACTACTTTGCCCACCCCAACCTAATTCCATAATGCAAGCTTTTACCATTATGTATCCTCCCTTTGCACATGTTCACTGAAAACCTGTTAGAAACTGAGTTATGATTTTGACAAATGCAGAGAACCACTGAAGCTTGTTGTAATGATGGAGCACACCGGTTGATGTGATAAATCTTTATTAGCTTAAACCCTCGAACAGCTCAGGATCTACGGACACAGCCGTCTCACTCTCAACCCTCCTTTCTATTCCCCAACCGCAAACCCTCGAATCACGCACACAACTCAATTGTAAACACCCGAGCTGGAATGACAGTAAATAGCACGAGATACAAACAGTAAGTACTCGAGCTGCACTACCCAGGCTCGAGGTAACACAAGCGAGTGCTCGAGTTGTGCAAGCCCAGCTCGAGACACAACACTACTCCCCTTTTATACAATAAAACAAAAAAAACAAAATTAATGGATAGATGTAACATAGTCCTCAAACTTTTTAGGTTTGAAGCAAACACGTTTTGAGAGTAACATAGTTGAATTACCCTCCATAGAAACAATGTTTTTTGATGTTGAACCTTGAGAAACACTAGGAACATCCTGTGTAAACGATGTATCATTCATTACACAAGGGTTCACCAGGGGTTGCACACGGCACATCTGTTTTATTGACCCTATGAGGATTTACAACAGTTTCATCATTATCCTGAATCCAATCATAACTACGAGTAAGTGGTTGAGAATCAATTTTACCTTTAAATAAGGCAATCCTATTTGCGTTCCATACCTTGCCATCACTAAGGAGAGCAGAATTACAATGAATCTTAACTACCTTAAGAGGGTCAGAATATTTACTTTCACCCTTGTGTGCAATTCTCCCCTTCTTTACTTTAACAATATCACCAACTTCAAGATTGACACCTCTAATCAATTTCTTAAGTTTGTCCATCCAATTCTTTAAATTGTCAACTTGAGTTTGTCTGACATTCTTGACAGACCAATTAACTTTCTTTGTACAATCCAGCCAACCCATGTTATCTTTTGTGCGAGGATATCTACCCCTCATCAATGCAAAAGGTGAGAATCCAGAAGAATCATTTTTAGTGAGCCTATATGCGCAAACTGTTTTCCTCAACTCGTCTTCCCAGTCCTTGTCATTACTGTTAGAAAGCTCAATTATGCCTTTTATAACTCTGTTGAAGCACTCCACGCTACCATTTCGTTCAGGATGATAAATGGAGGTCATTCTATGGGTGATTCCTGACTCTTTAATGAATTTTTTGAAGTTATCACTAACAAATTGTCCACCATTGTCTGAAATAATGTCTTTTGGAAGACCTTCACGACAAAAAACATCACCTAAAAATTGTAAAACACTTTCACTGTCTGCTCTTTCAACAATTTGGTATTCAGGCCATTTAGAGAAATAATCCATAATTACAAAAACAAACTTAAAAACACCTTCACAATTTTTGACAGGGCCAAAAATATAAATTCCAATCCTTTCCCATGGCATACCAGGAATCACAATGGGATGTGTCTTGGAAACACAGGTGGTAAGACTTTTGTCAGAATTTATTCATTCCACATACTCACGCACAACTCTTTCAATACCTTTATCAATACCTAAGCCCCCAATATGACTGTTTAATCCTGCCCTTGGTTTTTACAATGCCCAAATGGCCTTTGTGACAAAAACTGATTACTTTGTTACTGTGGGAGACAGGAGGAATACATTTTTCTCCTCTGAGTAATAAATCGTTTTCCAAAGATAATTCATTCCTAACTTCCCAATAGGGAATGAGCGACATGTCAAGATTATTTTTAGTAGGCCATCCTTTCTGAATATGTCCGCAAATCGTTTGTAGAGTTACATCCTGAGAACATTCTCTGACCCACTCATCATGAGACACACTGGGCATCTCAGTATCGAAAATGCTCTCCACAAACCATTCATCCCAGTCATTTCTAATGTTGTCTTTCAATGGCAATGAGCTTCTGCTTAAAAAATCTGCAATCCTATTGCGAACTCCTGATACATAGACTATATCATAAGAATAATCAAGTAATTGTGCTGAAAATCGTGAAATTCTTGGGGAAACGTTGCTAAGACCATGTGAAGTAAGGACCTTAGTAAGTGGTTTGTGATCAGTGCGTAAAGTTACACACGTTCCCCAAATAAATTGTCAAAAGTATTTTAAACCCCAAAGACAACCAAGAGCTTCTCTCACAATAACTGAGTAGTTGCTTTCAATAACAGTTAAGGCTCTGGATGCGAAAGCCACAACACACTCAGATCCATCACACTGTAATTGGGAGAACACAGCCCGAGTCCCCTACCACTAGCATCAGTGGTGATAAAGCTTTTAAGTTTGGGATCAAACCCCTTAAGAGCAGGAGCCGTTCAAATATCTTTTTTAATATTGTCCATGTTGGTTTGGCAGTGGGAAGACCAAAGGAAAATGTTACCCTTTTTTAATAATTGTCTAATAACGTAAGTTTTACCTGCAAAGTTGTTTACGAACTTAGAACAGTATTCAGCGAGTCCTAAAAAGGATCTAACATCATCTTTACTCATAGGAACAGGGGCCTTTAAAATAGCTTCTACGAGCTCTGCTTTGGGACGTATGCCAAATGCGCTAATTTCATGGCCTAAATATGTAACACTTTTCTTACCAATTTACACTTTGAACTCTCAGCAGTCAAACTTTTATTCTCAGGTGACTGTAACACCTTAACTAATTGAGAGTCATGACTGTCCTTGTCTTTACCCATAATAAGTATGTCATCTTGGAAGAACAGTACGTCCTTCATGTCCTTGAATATCTTATACATGATACGCTGAAACATCGCAGAGCAGATGCTAACCGAAATGGTACCCGTTTAAACTGAAAGAGTCTGAAAGGAGTAATAAAAGCCGTCAGATGTTTACTCTCAACATGAAGTGGTACCTGGTGATAAGCGGAGGTTAGGTCCACCCGAAACCAATCCATGTCTTTAGTGGCAGAGAGTACCTCAGTGATTTTGGGCAAAGGAAAAACATTTATAAAGATGTTTTTATTTAGCTCTCTGAGGTCAACACACAAACTGATTTTTCCATTAGCCTTGCGTGCGACCACCAATATTGCGACCCAATCAGAAGATTCTATGCATTCTATAATATCCTTATCAACCAGTTTCTGAATTTCCGCTTGAACCTCATCTTTAACACCTATAGGAATGTTCCTGACCTTATGAATGCGTGGTAAGGCATCTTTTTTAAGAATAATCTTGTGGCAGAAACCCTTAAGTTCTCCCACATTTCCTGAAAAAACTTAGGAAAACGTAATGCCCAATCTTCATTCACTCCATCCTTAAGGGTATCCACACATAGAACGGGATCAGGACTATTTGAATCCAGCTTTATGCCTAATTCGCCCTGGTCCCACCATCCTAAAACACAGGGTCCTGCTTTGGAGACATACAATATACAAAAAACTGATCTATTCTGAAACTCAAATTTAAGTTTTTTAAAACCCACCAAATCTATAGGCTCTCCTATGTAAATTACGGGTTATATGTCAGGTTTCTCAAGGTTTTGACCTAGGGGGAACACCAAATGCTTACCTGCATCTCGCCAACGGGCAAGAGCCGTGAGGGGAACGGCAGCAGCAGCAAGACGCCGGGAGGCAGCCCGGTCGAGCCAGACCACACTCCCCAGCAGCCTCTGGGGCGGCAGCGCGCCCGTGACGCACCAAGAGCGCCCGGAGGCGCCAGTAAAAGGCTGACCCCCCCGGGAACCCAGGGGGGAACACCAAAGGCTTACCTGCATCTCGCCAACGGGCAAGAGCCATGAGGGGAACGGTGGCAGCAGCAAGACGCCGGGAGGCAGCCCGGTCGAGCCGGACCACACTCCCCAGCAGCCTCTGGGGCGGCAGCGCGCCCGTGACGTGCCAAGAGCGCCCGGAGGCGCCAGTAAAAGGCTGACCCCCCGGGAGCCCAGGGGGGAACACCAAAGGCTTACCTGCATCTCGCCAACGGGCAAGAGCCGTGAGGGGAACGGCGGCAGCAGCAAGACGCCGGGAGGCAGCCCGGTAGAGCCGGACCACACTCCCCAGCAGCCTCTGGGGCGGCAGCGCGCCCGTGACGCGCCAAGAGCGCCCGGAGGCGCCAGTAAAAGGCTGACCCCCCGGGAGCCCAGGGGGGAACACCAAAGGCTTACCTGCATCTCGCCAACGGGCAAGAGCCGTGAGGGGAACGGCGGCAGCACCAAGACGCCGGGAGGCAGCCCGGTCGAGCCGGACCACACTTCCCAGCAGCCTCTGGGGCGGCAGCGCGCCCGTGACGCACCAAGAGCGCCCGGAGGCGCCAGTAAAAGGCTGACCCCCCGGGAGCCCAGGGGGGAACACCAAAGGCTTACCTGCATCTCGCCAATGGGCAAGAGCCGTGAGGGGAACGGCGGCAGCAGCAAGACGCCGGGAGGCAGCCCGGTCGAGCCGGACCACACTCCCCAGCAGCCTCTGGGGCGGCAGTGCGCCCGTGACGCGCCAAGAGCGCCCGGAGGCGCCAGTAAAAGGCTGACACCCCCTCTCGCCCCGCGAGTAGCGACCGGGAGAAGCCCGGGACAAGGGCGGGACAGTCTTTGGCAGTCGTTGGCAGGAGAAGGCAGGGCAGGGCCAGAGACTCTGCTCCTCGCAATGGGAAAACGCAAGCTAACAACAAATGGTGGAGAAGGTAAGAAGGCTAAAGTCCCTAAGAAATCAGAGACTATTATATCATATTTGACTTCTGCTGTAGGGGCTTTAAATGATGAAATTGCTAATGCAGAAAAAGAACTGGGCCTTGACCACTCAGACACAGTGGCGAGGAATTTAATAGACATAGTGGTTCCTTAGCACGCATCACACATCCCCCTGGAACCCATTATAGAAGTCACGGCTCCTACTGCATCCTCTGTCCCCAGGGCCATTACCCTTCCACATGCACTGGATAGCGACATTGTACATTTGGATGCCACTGTAAAAACGCGAAATAAGGCCAAAAACACACGAGGCAAGAAACCCCATGGAGTACACAGTGAAAAGGCGGATAAACAGACATTCCAGGGCCTCCAGGACAATTTGGTTGGGGTAGTGGAGGGCTTAATCGAATCCCGTCTGGAACCATTACTGGTGAATCTGGCTAAAGACATTGTGGACACTCTCAAATTATGTGTAGATAACATCATGAAAAAATGTGAAAGGATTGACAAATATCTCATGGAGCCTAACACACATTGCCCACACTGTCAGCCCCACACCAGAAGTAGAGTGGCCCTTGAACATGAGGGGAGGGTCAAAACACCAACTGCGGCCTTATCTAGTTCACTAATGGAAGTGCACAGCTCGCAGCATTTATCCGCACCTATTTCACCTGATAAAAATACTGATTTAGCACGGGGGCTCCGACCAGCAGGGGTTGAGGAGATAGGGAGGGCTATTACGATACCTACCCATAGACCACAGGAGTACCCCGCCGGCGAGTCCAGTAAATGTCTGAGCCGCCCAGTGGATCTCCCCCCGGAGGCAGCAAGCCTAGTTGTTATCCTAACTGGGATTCCGCGCCTTAAACCACAACAGAGGGAATCCGAACTAGACTTGCTAAATAGAACTAGGAGATGGTGTGTGCAGTTCAGCAGTGGAAGCCTGGATGTGGGTAAACATATCATAGCTGCACGAAGGGTAGATTGGGTGGGGAGGAGGCCTAAATGCATTGCTGGAGATTGTGTGATTGTTAACTTTAATACACCCAACATTGCAGATTCCCTAATTTGGGATGGTTCTGACCTAGGGAGCGGAGGTATCAGACCACTCCCATTAGGGTACTTTTATCCTCCCCCCACCTACCTTCAACCCATAACAAACTTTCCTTATGTCCCAGCCTCTTTAGGCAGTGTGGCGGGATTGGGAGTGAAGCCTCATGTATCCTATCAAACCCAGCAGGCATTATTGCGGGCAAGACCAAATAGCGCACTAGTAACAGCATCCCAAGCTGAGCATACTCTCAGTCAGGGGCCAGGGATTACACTCAGCAATAGGTTCTACCCTCTTTTAAACACCTCTATGCTACACACTAATGATTGACAACCACCCATCGGCTCACCATCTCGGGATGTCACTACAGTAGCTAGCGGGTGCCATGTCACTGCAATGAGTTGGAACATTGCTGGGCTAAAGAAGAAAGTCTCTGAGGAAAGATGGTTAAAGCAAATCACACAATATGATATCCTGGGTTTTCAGGAAACTTGGGATTCCAGTGATGAATTTTTCTTAGATGGGTACCGGAGCTTTTCGACTAAAGCTACCCCCGGGGAGGGTGGCAGACATAAGGGGGGTCTGTATATATTTTTCTCCATAAAATTGCGGGTTCCGCGCGGAAAATTGCGCTCTCATCTGAAAATATACTAGGTATTGAGTGGGCAAGACCAAATTCCCCTCCGATCTTGATAATTAACTTTTATAATGCACCCAAAAGAGATAGAAGCTGTTCACATCTGAGTTCCCTATCTTCCTTTTTAATAACTTATAAGTCACAGCAATCTGCTTTATTCGAAACCCTGTTATTGGGAGATTTTAATATTCACCCGTGCAATTGGGGATGTCAGAACAAGGAGTTATTGGGCCCCCCAGGAGCTCTCAGCACTCACTTTGAGCACACTCTAAAGGGGGCGGATTTGGAGAATCTACTAGCAAACCAAAACTTGTACGAGGCACACGGGTCATGGGAGGATGTAAGAACACCGACCTTTGTTGGCAGGGATGCTAGCACGGTCATCAACTACATTTTTATCACACCAGGGTTAATCAATACAGTGGTATTTTACGAAGTGATTTCCTCCCCATTTAGCGATCACAACCCAGTGGTCCTGCTCCTGAACATGGGCCGCAATAGCGTCACCCAGGTTGAGCGTCTGGGGGGACGTGGCGATACCCTTGTTCCAAAGGACCAGGGCCGCAGACTAAAATGGGCAAAGGTGGTGCCGGACTCTTTTATGTATAATCTTGTGCAGAAGTCCCAAGACGATATGTCAATATGCATGGATAGTACATCTGAGGGTATTGCCATTATCAGTTCTTTTACTACTATCTGTTCTAACATTAACAAGGATTTAACTAGCACTAAGAAGCAGGTTGATCTCTCCACCCCAAGATGGTTTGATAAAGAATGTTCAAAGATACACAAAGACCTACTTCAAGCCCTGAAACAACAGCCAAGAAATAAAGACCTTGTGGCAGGGCTTAGGAAAAAATATAGACAGGCAACTGAAAAACGGAAAAAGTCAATCAAAAGCGAGGCTTGGGATAGTCTAATATCGGCCAATGTCTTGAAGGACAGCTCCAAATTTTGGATGGTGATTAACCATCCCTATTTCTCTACATCAACCAATACTGTTATGGATTGTGTAATTTCTGAAGATCAATGGGTTGATCATTTTAGTAAGATCTATAATAATGATATGTTTCCAGCACCCAGTAGATCCCATCAGCCTACGATAGAAGCCCCCCTGTCATTTTTAGTGAACTGGAGGTCAACAAGGCAATAGTTGAGATGACCAAACACAAGGCTCCAGGACCTGACGGTGTCCCGGCAGACTTATATAGCTCAAGTCCACTCTTTTGGGCCAAAATACTTACTAACGTTTTCAATGCAATGGTTACAGCGGGGTTCCCTAAATCTTGGGCCACCTCAACTATTGTCCCAATATATAAGAAGGGGCCAAGAAACGATCCGACCTGCTACAGGCCGATATCGTTAATTGACTCCGCTGTCACTATCCTCGGCAGAGTTATCCTGACTAGACTGAGCAACATCACTAAGGAGAAGGGGGTGCTCTCGGAACTCCAGTACGGCTTCCGTGAGAAACGGGGCACAATTGACCAGTGCCTGAATTTACATATGCTGGTTAGCAAATATACTGTGGCGAAGGAGGGTAACTTATACCTTGCATTTATGGACCTTTCTTCGGCCTTTGACTTGGTCAATAGGACCAAGTTATGGGCAATTTTAGCTGGGATAGGGTTTGATCCTCCTCTTATAGATTTTTTGGCGGCACTTCATGAAGACTTATCAGCATCCATCAGAATAACTCAGGAAGGCAACACCACCAGACCTTTTAAATCCAGAAGAGGAGTGAGGCAAGGCTGCATTTTAGCCCCACTCTTGTTTACCCTTTATATTAACTCTCTGGATAAAGCACTGGAGGGGTCCACACTTGACATCCCGTATGTGGGGGGCTCCGCAGTGCCTGTTCTGCTATACGCAGACGATGCGGTCCTCCTTGCCCGCACGGGAGTGGGGCTACAAAAACTTCTGGACGCTTTTGGTGATTTCATGACGAAGCTCAACCTCCTGATCAATAATAAAAAATCTCATGTCATGGTGGTCGGGAGGCGGCAAAGACCGAAAAAACTAAAAAGTTTTATTTGTTGTGGTGAGGGGGTCTCAAGGGTACAGGTCTTCACCTATTTGGGTGTGATCTTTGAGGAGAAGGGCTCATGGAAACCGCAGGTGTGCGCCAAGTCACTTGCTGTAACCCGTTCAACCTCAGCCTTGCTAAGCTTTGCAAAGCGACTAGGCTCATGTCCAATGGAGGCACTACTGAAAGTGTATAAAACGAAATGCCTATCCATAGCCACCTATGGCGCAGCGCTGTGGGGTTACTATTCAACCGGTGATTTGCAGATTGTGGAAAATCAGTTTCTTAGAACCCTATTAAGTGTCCCACAATCCACTCCAGTTTTTTCCCTACACACAGAGCTAGGCTTGGGCTTTATCACTGATCAGCTCCTCTTGGAACCATTGGTGTGTTGGGCCAAAATCTGGCTGAATAACGAAATTAGGCTTAACCACATTATTCTTAGGGATTGCATGGCGCTGGATAATGTGTTAAAGATCCCGTGGATGGCTTATGTGAAGGGCGCCCTGGAAAGTCTTGGTAGGCCCAACCTTTTTAGCCACCCTAATACAATTTACAAGGGGGACGTGAAATGGATC
This sequence comes from Lissotriton vulgaris, assembly GCF_964263255.1. Lineage (NCBI taxonomy): Eukaryota > Metazoa > Chordata > Amphibia > Caudata > Salamandridae > Lissotriton > Lissotriton vulgaris. Next base: position 97,336 of record NW_028241679.1, on the reverse strand, counting down.
AAGGATAATTTCCTGAGGAGGGCATCGTTAAAGCGGGAGAGCGAGGAGTTGACCAAACCCAGAGCTAGAGCAAATTTCCTCCTCCTGACCACACCCTCGATTGAACCTTATCTAATAATTGTAAGCCGCCCATACCACCGACATCTCCTTATTAGATTTAGGTTCAACATCATCCAGTACTCTTTAGGAGTCTTTCCTGTATGGGGGGTACCAGATGAGTCAATTCCTTGCAGCTGCGATAACTTTTCAGAGCAGTCCCTTATACATTTTGTAATGTTCTGTGAACACTTCAAGAAGAGTAGAAAACTATACTTGGCCCCTATTCTAAGGGAAGCAGGCTTTATGCAGGCACGCCCAGCATTACTTTATTTACAGTTACTAGGGAGCACCAAGATAATCTTCGGGGTGGCTAGCTTTCTGGTCGCAGTTATGCGCACACAAACCAGGAAGCTATCCCCGAAGGACTTGGAAGGGCGTCCTCACCATATTGCGGACTCTGTTAATATTTCTTAATTAACCATTCTTCTTATGATTACATTGCGAATGTATTGTTTTTGTATTAACATCTAAATTATTTACTGCATCTACATATCACTTCGACTGATTTTTTAATTGTTTTAACTATATGAATTACACGATATGTAAAATAACCTTTTAATAATTTTTTATAAATTGTACTGTATTGTTGCTTTTATGATTTTAATTAATCGAATAAAGCTGTCTTTTGACTTTGACCTATGTCAAAGCTAAATATTTCATCACACCTATTTTTGTTAATAATAGTGTATGGAGAACCCGAACCGGCAGTTAGGGTCACAGTAATTCCACCCGCAATTATATCACACACTGTTTTTTTCCTCAATTTGCCATGAACAACGATTTCATCATCATCCTTACAGCAAACATAGTTCTCATAACCGTCAGTTTCATCATTAACGTTGTCTTCATCACATTCCTCAACAACGCATTTAACTGTTTTTTAATTCCTGCAGGCCCTTGCAAAATGACCAGGCATTTTTCAGTATGCACATTTCTGTCCTAGGGCTGGACATCTCTTATTATTAGCCAAATGTGATGAACTTCCACAACAAAAGCAGTTGCCTTTTGAATCGCTTGGTTTATAAGGATTGCTTTTACCCTTTGACTCATAGAATTTACCTTTTCCTTTAGTTTGTGGTTTGAATCTAGGTTTGTCAGAGTTGGTCTGTTAGCTGCTTTCACAATTTTAATTGTTTCCTCACCACATTCATTCTTAGATTTACTCACGACTGTCTTAGCACATCTAGAAGTCAATTCAGCTTTGCTAATAATAGCAGTAATTTCACGAAGAGAAGAATCACCATTTATCCAGAGTTTGTCTTGCAAATTTTGATTGTTACAGTGCATCACCAATTGGTCCCGGATTAGTTCTTCTTCAATAATCCCAAACTTGCAAGCCAAAGCTAACCTTCTTAAGGAAGCAATGTAATCTTCAATCTTTTCATTAGATTCTTATTTCCTATGGTAGAAATTGAACCTGTGTACAGCTTTGCACACAGTAGGTGCGAAATATGCATTGAGATCAGCAATGGCCTGTGAAAAAAACATTAACATCACTACCTCCAGAAGTTTTTTTCTCAATTCTATTGTAAACCCTCAACCCCCCAGGTCCTAAGCAATGTAATAGTATCTTTTTTTTCCTCTCAGGGGGTAATTCTTTACTCTCAAATGTGTCTATGTAGTTTACTAAATAGTCCCTCCATTCTTTCCAACGTTGGCTTGAAACTTCACAATCTTTTACCATAAATGCCTGTGGTGCCGGTAAATTCATAGTGGTAGTTGCCATATTGAAAATCCTTAGCCGCCACTTGTTACACACCAAATATGAATAAATGTACTTACAGCAATTTGTAACTAAAACTAACAACAATATGAATAAATGCTTAAACAATTAAAAATTGCTAATGAGTAAGATTCTGAACCATTACTTGATAATAATGGTTAATTACATTCAGTAAAACATTCAGTAATCCATTATCAGACACAGTGTGTGTGTGTGTCACAGAAGCAGATGCTTCACACATTACGTGTTAAAAATCGAGTAACTCCAGTCAAAGTACCTCTAGGGACACACGGGGCCCGATTCACAGAATGAACTTAAGACTAAATTTTAAACTTACTACTATTTGGTATTCACAGAATGCACTTACTACTTTCGGGATTCACAGATTGAACTTACTACTTTCGGGATTCACAGAATGAACTTACTACTTTCGGTATTCACAGAATAGATTTAAGACTACTAACTTTACGTCTGCACTTGGGCCGGAAATTCCGGCCCGGAGGTGGAGTTTTTGGCCCGGAGGTGGAGTTTCCGGCTTGGAGGTGGAGCTTGCAGCCCAGAGGCGGAGCTTCCGGCTCAGAAGCGGAGCTTGCGGCCCAGAGGTGGAGATTTCAGCCATGGGTAAATCCCCACCTCCGAGCCGGAAGCTCAGCCTCCAAGCCGAAAGCTCCGCCTCTGGGTCGGAAGCTCCGCCTCTGGGTCGGAAGCTCTGCCCCAAAGCCGGAAACTCCGCCTCCGGGCCGGAATTTCCGTCCCGAGTGCGGACGCAAAGTTAGTAGTCTTAAATCTATTCTGTGAATACCGAAAGTAGTAAGTTCATTCTGTGAATACCGAAAGAAGTAAGTGCATTCTGAGAATACCAAATAGTAGTACAATTACGATTTAGTCTTAAGTTCATTCTGTGAATGCGGCCCAAGGTGCGTGTGTCATAGATGGGAAACGGTATTAGAGAAATATGCGATGGAAATAATATTAAAGAAATAGATGCCAGCAGAGTCGATAAAATCTTCCTCAAACTGTAATTGTCATCTGATCCCTTCGCTCTGGTAGAGACAATTGAGTTCCCAATTTCCAAATGGAGTCATGTTGCGTGACATTGTAGCGTGACCTCTCTCCGTCTTTTACGGCGTTACAGTTCCAAATAGAACCACGTCACCACCTCTATTACGTTAGAGGTCGTCGATGCATACTGACATGTAGAGCGGTGCTGAACGGCTGCAATGGAACACTGATGAGAATCGAAAGATGCAGTCATCTAAACAAGGTAATTCTACAGTACTTTGCTACTCGAAATCTGCGGCCCACTTATGGCTAAAGTTTCCAGGTCTGGACCAGATAAATCTACTATGCAATACTTTGTGGCCCGATAAGTGCGGCCAAAACACAGATAAATCCACAATAGAGTACTGCGCCGCTCGATAAGTGCGGCTGAAACACACTGTAAATATGCCAAATAAACACGCTGTAGATACGTCAATTAATTTTGAAACACTCCATAATCACTCCGCCACTCGATTACTGCGGCCGGAAATTACGTACACATACGATCTGGATGTGTAATAATAATAATATAATAATAAAAGTAGGAGGTTCCAAACCCCAAGACTTACGATTGTTTGGGAAGTAGAGAGTCTTCTTTTCCTTGAGCTGTGATAAAGAGAAAAATTATTTCTATTTCTTTTTTTTTTTTAAACAAAAATCCTTGTAGAGAAACTTCCTTTAAAATCTGCACGCGTAGGTTCTTCAGGGTTCAAGCACCATCGTCGCCATTGTTGTAATGATGCATCCTCGTCGCCATTGTTGTAATGATGGAGCACACTGGTTGATGTGATAAATCTTTATTAGCTTAAACCCTCGAACAGCTCAGGATCTACAGACGCAGCCGTCTCACTCTCAACCCTCCTTTCTATTCCCCAACCGCAAACCCTCGAATCACGCACACAACTCAATTGTAAACACCCGAGCTGGAATGACAGTAAATAGCACAAGATACAAACAGTAATATGGTCTGGTACTTACCTGGGTCCCCTCTCAACTCTACCCTCTACCTCTGGGTTCTAGTATGGCACCGCCCTCCTCCTCCAGGCGCACAGGATTGGAAAACCACACCAGGGTGTTGTAAGTTTTTGGATTAGGGGGGAGTGACCCCCCCAGCCGTATTTATTAACAATTAAAACAATATTCAAACCTTTTTCATTTACAGAAAAATTACGCAGAAAGTACAGTTTACATTGGTAGACACATGTTGTTTCAAGAGCTAACCTTAACACAGTCTAATACAGAAGGCACTCCTACCGTAAATCTAACAATGCATGATATAACTTTCTGCGTGTCCCTTCTAGAGCCTAAGGCAAAGTCAGCTTCTGGCAGCTTCTCCCCCCACCTTTCAGTCCCAGGGTACTACCACTACTACTCCCGGAGCAAGGTTGCGCAGGGGGTACAGCTTATCGGACAGAGATTTGTCCCCCGGGCCACCCTACGCCCTGGCCTTGAACTCCATTAAGGGGCTTCAGACTTGCTGCGCATGCGCGTGCAGGGGTGGCCCCAGGCCCACTGGGAAGGATGACTCCCCCGGCCACCGCACCCCGATAGCCTACTTACCAGCTGTCACTACCCCCGGAGTTACATGGTGCTGACCGCTAAGACCGCAGACTAGGCATACCACTGTTGACCTTACCGTCTGACCAGAGACACCTAAATACGACAATAACTAGCATACAAAAAAATAACTTCACATTCTATTTACAATATTACAATTCAATACTACAACCTGTGAACAAAAGAAATTAAGAAGAAAACATTACTATCCCTACAATATTGCATAAAACTTCCCAGAAACTCCTGCTTTTAGGGGATGGTGGGTGGGCAAATTGTGTTTAACGGGCCTGGAGTCGGTGAGTGGACTATGCGGCAAGGAGGCAGCAGGAGGAACAAAGAGGCTGCCTCACTTGCCAGCTCCCCCTTTTAAAGGTTGAGCCCCCGGCTGGGCGGAAGTGATGCTAATACTGAACCGGAAGCACTAAAGTGCTTCTGGTTCAAAGTGAGCTATAAAAATGATGATGGATTCAACCCATATTTGTAACTGGGGGTGAGTGTTTCAAAAGTTTCAGCACTCCATCGATCATTTACTTGTGTGTGCTTTGTTCGCCCTAAGTTGGCAGGGTATGCCCAGACGTGAGTCCCTTGCTCACCTTCGCACAGGTTTCAAGCTAGCCTGGTTGAAGTGGGCTATTAGCCAGAGACTGGTCCCAGGATGCTTGTTTCCAGTCCAGGGAAGACATGGCTTGGCAGTTCATGCTGTACTTTTCCCATGAGGCACAGGGTCAAGACTGATTTGCATATAGCTGTGTCTGAACTGGGGTGACAAAGTCAGCTAAAGATTGATGATTGATTCAACCCAGATCTGGGACTAGGGATGAGTGTTTATAAAGTTCCAACACTCCGTCATCATCTCCTTGTGTTTGCCTTGTTCGCCCTAAGTTGGGAGAATATGCCCAGAGGGAGGGTCCCTTGCTCACTTTGCTACTGGATTCAAGCTAGCCTGCTGAAGAGGGCTGTTAGCCTAAAATCACTCCCAGGATTCCAATTTCCGGTCCATGGAAGACATGACTGGGCAGTTCAAGCTGGGCTGTTACCATGAGGCACAGGGTCAAGTCTGATTTGCATATTGATGTGTCTGGACTGGGGTGGCAAACTGAGCTAAGGAATGATGATGGATTCAATCCACATCTGTGACTGGGAATGAGTGTTTATAAAGTTTTAGCAGTCTGCCCATCATCTCCTTGTGTTTGCCTTGTTCGCCCTAAGTTGGCAGAATATGCCCAGAGGGAGGGTCCCTTGCTCACTTTGCTACTGGATTCAAGCTAGCCTGGCTGAAGAGGGCTGTTAGCCTGTAATCACTCCCAGGATACTTATTTCCGGTCGAAGGAAGACATGGCTGGGCAGTTCGAGCTGGACTGTTCCCATGAGGCACAGAGTCAAGGCTGATTTGCATTTATCTGTGTCTGAACTGGGTTGACAAAGCGAGCTAAAGAATGATGATGGATTCAACCCAGATCTGTGACTGGGGGTCAGTGTTTGAAGTCTCAGCACCCCATCCATCATCTCCTTGTGTTTGGTTTGTTCGCCATAAGATGGTAGGGTATGCCCAGACGCGGGTCTCTTGCTCACTTTGCCACTGTATTCAAGCAAGCCTGGCTGAAGATGCCTGTTAACCCGAAACCGTTCCCAGGATGCTTGTTTCCGGCCCAGGGAAGACATGGCTTGGCAGCTCAGGCTGGATTGTGCCCATGAGCACAGGGTCAAGAGTGATTTGTATATTGATGTGTCTGAAGTGGGGCAGCAAAGTGAGCTAAAGAATGATGATGGATTCAACCCAGATCTGTGGCTGGGGATGAGGGTTTGAAAAGTTTCAGCACTCTGTCCATCATCTCCTTGTGTTTGCATTGTTCATCCTATGTTGGCAGGGTATGCCCAGACGTGGGTCCCTTTCTCAATTTGCCACCTGATTCAAGCTAGCCTGGCTGAAAAGGCCAGTTAGCCCGAAACCAGTCCTAGGATGCTTGTTTCCGGTCTAGGGAAGACATGGCTTGGCAGTTCGGGCTGGACTGTTGCCATGAAGCACAGGGTCAAGACTGATTTCAATATAGCTGTCTCTGAACTGGGGTGGCAAAGTGAGCTAATGAATGATGATGGATTCAACCCAGATCCATGACTGGGGATGAGTGTTTGAAAAGTTTGAGCACTCTGTCCATCATTTCCGTGTGTTTGCTTTGTTCGCCCTAAGTTGGCAGGGTATGCCCAGACGTGGGTCCCTTTCTCACTTTGCCACTGGATTTAAGCTAGCCTGGCTGAAGAGGGCTGTTAGCCCGAAACCGGTCCCAGGATGCTTTTTCCGGTCCAGGGAAGACTTGGCTTGGCAGTTCAGGCTGGACCTTTCCCATGAGGCACAGGGTCAAGACTGATTTGCATATAGCTGTGTCTGAACTGGGGTCACAAAGTGAGCTAAAGAATGATGATGGATTCAACTCAGATCTTTGACTGGGGGTGAGTGTTTGAAAAGTTTCAGCACCACATCCATCATCTCCTTGTGTTTGGTTTGTTCGCCATGAGTTGGCAGGATATGCCCAGACAAGGGTCTTTTGCTCACTTTGCCGCTGGATTCAAGCTAGCCTGGCTGAAGAGGGTTGTTAGCCCGAAACCATTCCCAGGATGCTTGTTTCCGGTCCAGGGAAGACATAGCTTGGCAGTTCAAGCTGGACTGTTCCCTTGAGGCACAGGGTCAAGACTGATTTGCATATTGATGTGCCTGAACTGGGTTGGAAAAGTGAGCGAAAGAATGATGATGGATTCAACCTAGATCTGTGACTGGGGATGACTGTTTGAAAAGTTTCAGCACTCTGTCCACCATCTCCTTGTGTTTGCATTGTTCGCCCTAAGTTGGCAGGGTATGCCCAGATGTGGGACCCTTGCTCACTTTGCCACAGGATTCAAGCTAGCCTGGCTGAAGAGGGCTGTTAGCCCGAAAGCGGTCCCAGGATGCTTGTTTCCGGTCCAGGGAAGACATTGCTTGACAGTTCGGGCTGGACTGTTCACAGGAGGCACAGGGTCAAGACTGATTTGCATATTCATGTGTCTGAACTGGGGTGGCAAAGTGAGCTAAAGAATGTTGATGGATTCAACCCACATCTGTGACTGGGGATGAGTGTTTCTGAAGTTTTAGCAGTCCGCCAATCATCTACTTTTGTTTGCTTTGTTCGCCATAAGTTGGCAGGGTGTGCCCAGATAAGGGTCTCTTGCTCACTTTGCCACTAGATTCAAGCTACCCTGGCTGAAGAGGGCTGTTAACCCGAAACTGGTCCCAATATGCTTGTTTCCGGTCCATGGAAGACATGGCTTGGCAGTTTGGGCTGGACTGTTCCCCTGAGGCACAGGGTTAAGACTGATTAGCATATAGCTATGTCTGAACTGGGGTGGTAAAGTGAGCTAAAGATTGATGATGGATTCAACCCGGATCTGGGACTAGAGATGAGTGTTTATAAAGTTCCAGCACTCTGTTCATCATCTCCTTGAGTTTGCTTTGTTTACCCTAAGTTAGCAGGGTATGCCTAGACATGGGTCCCTTGCTCACTTTGCTACTGGAATAAAGCTAGCCTGGTTGAAGAGGGCTGTTAGCCTGAAATCACTCACGGGATACTTATTTCTGGTCCATGGAAGACATGTTTTGGCAGTTCGTACTGGACTGTTCCCATTAGGCACAGGGTCAAGGCTGATTTGCATATATCTGTGTCTGAACTGGGGTGGCAAAGTGACTTAAAGAATGATGATGGATTCAACCCAGATCTGTGACTGGGTGAGTGTTTGAAAAGTTTCAGCATTCCATCCGTCATCTCTTTGTGTTTGCATTGTTTGCCCTAAGTTGGCAGGGTATGCCCAGATGTGGGACTCTTGCTCACTTTGTCACAGGATTCAAGATAGCCTGGCTGAAGAGGGCTGTTAGCCCGAAACCGGTCCCAGGATGCTTGTTTCCGATCCAGGGAAGACATTGCTTTGCAGTTCGGGCTAGACTGTTCCCTTGAGGCACAGGGTCAAGACTGATTTGCATATTGATGTGTCTGAACTGAGGTGACAAAGTGAGCTAAAGAATGATGATGCATTCCACCCAGATCTGTGACTGGGGGTAAGTGTTTGAAAAGTTTCAGCACTCCGTCCATCATTTCCTTGTGTTTGCTTTGTTCGCCATTAGTTGGCAGGGTGTGCCCAGATGTGGGTCTCTTGCTCACTTTGCCACTGGATTCAAGCTAACTTGGCTGAAGAAGGCTGTTAGCCCGAAACTGATCCTAGGATGCTTGTTTCCGGTCCATGGAAGATATGGCTTGGCAGTTTGGGCTGGACTGTTCCCATGAGGCACAGGGTCAAGACTGATTTGCATATAGCTATGTCTGAACGGGGTTGGTAAAGTGAGCCAAAGACTGATAATGGATTCAACCCAGATCTGTGACTGGGGGTGAGTGTTTGAAAAGTTTCAGTACTCTGTCCATCATCTCCTTGTGTTTGCTTTGTATTCCCTAAGTTGGCAGGGTATGCCCATACGTGGGTACTCTGCTCACTTTGTTATTGGATTCAAGCTAATCTGGCTGAAGAGGGCTGTTAGCCCAAAAACAGTCCCAGGAAGCTTGTTTCCAGTCCAGGGAAAACATGGCTTTCCAGTTTGGGCTGGTCTGTTCCTGTGAGGCACTGGGTGAAAACTGATTTGCATATAGCTGTGCCTGAACTGGGGTGGCAAAGTGAACTAAAAAATGATGCTGGATTCAACCCAGATCTGTGACTGCGGCTGAGTGTTTGAAAAGTTTCAGCACTCCGTCCATTATCTCCTTGTGTTTCCTTTGTTCACCCTAAGTTGGGAGGGTGTGCCTAGTTGTGGGTAACTTCCTCACTTTCCCACTGTATTCAAGCTAGCCTGGCTGTAGAGGGTTGTTGGCCCGAAACTGGTCCCAGAATGCTTGTTTCTGGTCCAGGGAAGACATGGCTTGGCAGCTCAGGCTGGATTGTGCCCATGAGCACAGGGTCAAGAGTGATTTGTATATTGATATGTCTGAAGTGGGGCAGCAAAGTGAGCTAAAGAATGATGATGGATTCAACCCAGATCTGTGGCTGGGGATGAGGGTTTGAAAAGTTTCAGCACTCTGTCCATCATCTCCTTGTGTTTGCATTGTTCACCCTATGTTGGCAGGGTATGCCCAGACGTGGGTCCCTTTCTCACTTTGCCACCTGATTCAAGCTAGCCTGGCTGAAAAGGCCTGTTAGCCCGAAACCAGTCCCAGGATGCTTGTTTCCGGTCTAGGGAAGACATGGCTTGGCAGTTCGGGCTGGACTGTTGCCATGAAGCACAGGGTCAAGACTGATTTCAATATAGCTGTCTCTGAACTGGGGTGGCAAAGTGAGCTAATGAATGATGATGGATTCAACCCAGATCCATGACTGGGGATGAGTGTTTGAAAAGTTTGAGCACTCTGTCCATCATTTCCTTGTGTTTGCTTTGTTCGCCCTAAGTTGGCAGGGTATGCCCAGACGTGGGTCCCTTTCTCACTTTGCCACTGGATTTAAGCTAGCCTGGCTGAAGAGGGCTGTTAGCCCGAAACCGGTCCCAGGATGCTTGTTTCCGGTCCAGGGAAGACTTGGCTTGGCAGTTCAGGCTGGACCTTTCCCATGAGGCACAGGGTTAAGACTGATTTGCATATAGCTTTGTCTGAATTGGGTCACAAAGTGAGCTAAAGAATGATGATGGATTCAACTCAGATCTTTGACTGGGGGTGAGTGTTTGAAAAGTTTCAGCACCACATTCATCATCTCCTTGTGTTTGGTTTGTTCGCCATAAGTTGGCAGGATATGCCCAGACAAGGGTCTTTTGCTCACTTTGCCACTGGATTCAAGCTAGCCTGGCTGAAGAGGGTTGTTAGCCCGAAACCGTTCCCAGGATGCTTGTTTCTGGCCCAGGGAAGACATGGCTTGGCAGTTCAGGCTGGACTGTTCCCATGAGGCACAGGGTCAAGACTGATTTCCATGTAGCTGTGTCTGAACTCAGGTGACAAAGTGAGCTAAGGAATGATGATGGATTCAACCCAGATCTGTGACTTGGGATGAGTGTTTGAAATGTTTCAGCATTCTGTCTACCATCTCCTTGTGTTTGCATTGTTCACCCTAAGTTGGCAGGGTGTGCCCGGATGTGGGACCCTTGCTCACTTTGCCACAGGATTCAAGCTCGCCTGGCTGAAGAGGACTGTTAGCCCGAAACCGGTTCAGGATGCTTGTTTCCGGTCCAGGGAAGCCATGGCTTGGCAGTTCGGGCTGGACTGTTTACATGAGGCACAGGGTCAAGACTGTTTTGCATATTGATGTGTCTGAACTAGAGTGACGAAGTGAGCTAAAGAATGATGATGGATTCAACTCACATCCATTACTGGGGATGAGTGTTTATAATGTTTTATCAGTTCGCCCATCATCTCCTTGTGTATGCTTTGTTCGCCCTAATTTGGCAGGATATCCCCAGAGGGTGGGTTCCTTGCTCACTTTGCCACTGCATTCATGGTAGCCTGGCTGAAGAGTGCTGTTAGCCTGAAACCGGTCCCAGGATGATTGTTTCCGGACCAGGGAAGACATGGCTTGGCAGTTCAGGCTGGACTGTTCCATGAGTCACAGTGTGAAGACTGATTTGCATGTAGCTGTTTCTGAACTCAGGTGACAAATTGAGCTAAAGAATGATGATGGATTTCACCCAGATCTGTGACTGGGGGTGAGTGTTTGAAAAGTTTCAGCACTCCGTCCATCATCTCCTTGTGTTTTCTTTGTTCGCCATAAGTTGGCAGGGTGTGCCCATATGTGGGTCTCTTGCTCACTCTGCCACTAGATTCATGCTAAGCTGGCTGAAGAGGGCTGTTAACCCAAAACTGGTCCCAGGATGTTTGTTTTACGGTCCATGGATGTCATGGCTTGGCAGTTTGGGCTAGACTGTTCCCATGAGGCACAGTGTCAAGACTGATTTGCATATAGCTATGTCTGACCTTGGGTGGTAAAGTGCGATAAAAGAATGATTATGTATTCAACCCAGATCTGTGACTGGGGATGAGTGTTTGAAAAGTTCCAGCACTCCGTCCATCATCTCCCTGTGTTTGCTTTGTTTGCCCTAAGTTAGCAGGGTATGCCCAGACGTGGGTCCCTTGTTCACTTTGCCACTTGGATTCAAGCTAGCCTGGCTTAAGAGGGCTGTTAGCATGATATCACTCCAAGGATACTTATTTCCGCTCCAGGGAAGACATGGCTTGGCAATTCGAGCTGGACTGTTCCCATGAGGCACAAGGTCAAGGCTGATTTGCATATATCTGTGTCTGAAGTGGGGTGACAAAATGAGCTAAAGAATGATGATGGATTCAACCCAGGTCTGTGAGTGGGGGTGAGTGTTTGAAAAGTATCAGCCCCCCATCCATCATCTCCTTGTGTTTGGTTTGTTCGCCGTAAGTTGGCAGGGTATGCCCAGACATGGGTCTCTTGCTCACTTTGCCACTGGATTCAAGCTAGCCTGGCTGAAGAGGGCTGTTAGCCCGAAACTGTTCCTAGGATGCTTGTTTCCGGTCCAGGTAAGACATAGCTTGGCAGTTCAAGCTGGACTGTTCCCATGAGGCACAGGGTCAAGACTGATTTGCATATTGATGTGCCTGAACTGGGTTGGCAAAGTGAGCGAAAGAATGATGATGGATTCAACCTAGATCTGTGACTGGGGATGACTGTTTGAAAAGTTTCAGCACTCTGTCCACCATCTCCTTGTGTTTGCATTGTTCGCCCTAAGTTGGCAGGGTATGCCCAGATGTGGGACCCTTGCTCACTTTGCCACAGGATTCAAGCTAGCCTGGCTGAAGAGGGCTGTTAGCCCGAAAGCGGTCCCAGGATGCTTGTTTCCGGTCCAGGGAAGACATTGCTTGACAGTTCGGGCTGGACTGTTCACAGGAGGCACAGGGTCAAGACTGATTTGCATATTGATGTGTCTGAACTGGGGTGGCAAAGTGAGCTAAAGAATGTTGATGGATTCAACCCACATCCGTGACTGGGGATGAGTATTTCTGAAGTTTTAGTAGTCCGCCAATCATCTACTTTTGTTTGCTTTGTTCGCCATAAATTGGCAGGGTGTGCCCAGATAAGGGTCTCTTGCTCACTTTGCCACTAGATTCAAGCTACCCTGGCTGAAGAGGGCTGTTAACCCGAAACTGGTCCCAATATGCTTGTTTCCGGTCCATGGAAGACATGGCTTGGCAGTTTGGGGTGGACTGTTCCCATGAGGCACAGGGTTAAGACTGATTAGCATATAGCTATGTCTGAACTGGGGTGGTAAAGTGAGCTAAAGAATGATGATGGATTCAACCCGGATCTGGGACTAGGGATGAGTGTTTATAAAGTTCCAGCACTCTGTTCATCATCTCCTTGAGTTTGCTTTGTTTACCCTAAGTTAGCAGGGTATGCCTAGACGTGGGTCCCTTGCTCACTTTGCTACTGGAATAAAGCTAGCCTGGTTGAAGAGGGCTGTTAGCCTGAAATCACTCACGGGATACTTATTTCTGGTCCATGGAAGACATGTTTTGGCAGTTCGTACTGGACTGTTCCCATTAGGCACAGGGTCAAGGCTGATTTGCATATATCTGTGTCTGAACTGGGGTGGCAAAGTGACTTAAAGAATGATGATGGATTCAACCCAGATCTGTGACTGGGTGAGTGTTTGAAAAGTTTCAGCATTCCATCCGTCATCTCTTTGTGTTTGCATTGTTTGCCCTAAGTTGGCAGGGTATGCCCAGATGTGGGACCCTTGCTCACTTTGTCACAGGATTCAAGATAGCCTGGCTGAATTGGGCTGTTAGCCCGAAACCGGTCCCAGGATGCTTGTTTCCGATCCAGGGAAGACATTGCTTTGCAGTTCGGGCTAGACTGTTCCCTTGAGGCACAGGGTCAAGACTGATTTGCATATTGTTGTGTCTGAACTGAGGTGACAAAGTGAGCTAAAGAATGATGATGGATTCCACCCAGATCTGTGACTGGGGGTAAGTGTTTGAAAAGTTTCAGCACTCCGTCCATCATTTCCTTGTGTTTGCTTTGTTCGCCATAAGTTGGCAGGGTGTGCCCAGATGTGGGTCTCTTGCTCACTTTGCCACTGGATTCAAGCTAACTTGGCTGAAGAAGGCTGTTAGCCCGAAACTGGTCCTAGGATGCTTGTTTCCGGTCCATGGAAGATATGGCTTGGCAGTTTGGGCTGGACTGTTCCCATGAGGCACAGGGTCAAGACTGATTTGCATATAGCTATGTCTGAACGGGGTGGTACAGTGAGCCAAAGACTGATAATGGATTCAACCCAGATCTGTGACTGTGGGTGAGTGTTTGAAAAGTTTCAGTACTCTGTCCATCATCTCCTTGTGTTTGCTTTGTATTCCCTAAGTTGGCAGGGTATGCCCATACGTGGGTACCCTGCTCACTTTGTTATTGGATTCAAGCTAATCTGGCTGAAGAGGGCTGTTAGCCCAAAAACAGTCCCAGGAAGCTTGTTTCCAGTCCAGGGAAGACATGGCTTTCCAGTTTGGGCTGGTCTGTTCCTGTGAGGCACTGGGTGAAAACTGATTTGCATATAGCTGTGCCTGAACTGGGGTGGCAAAGTGAACAAAAAAATGATGCTGGATTCAACCCAGATCTGTGACTGCGGCTGAGTGTTTGAAAAGTTTCAGCACTCCGTCCATTATCTCCTTGTGTTTCCTTTGTTCACCCTAAGTTGGGAGGGTGTGCCCAGTTGTGGGTAACTTCCTCACTTTGCCACTGTATTCAAGCTAGCCTGGCTGTAGAGGGTTGTTGGCCCGAAACTGGTCCCAGAATGCTTGTTTCTGGTCCAGGGAAGACATGGCTTGGCAGCTCAGGCTGGATTGTGCCCATGAGCACAGGGTCAAGAGTGATTTGTATATTGATGTGTCTGAAGTGGGGCAGCAAAGTGAGCTAAAGAATGATGATGGATTCAACCCAGATCTGTGGCTGGGGATGAGTGTTTGAAAAGTTTCAGCACTCTGTCCACCATCTCCTTGTGTTTGCATTGTTCGCCCTAAGTTGACAGGGTATGCCCAGATGTGGGACCCTTGCTCACTTTGCCACAGGATTCAAGCTAGCCTGGCTGAAGAGGGCTGTTAGCCCGAAAGCGGTCCCAGGATGCTTGTTTCCGGTCCAGGGAAGACATTGCTTGACAGTTCGGGCTGGACTGTTCACAGGAGGCACAGGGTCAAGACTGATTTGCATATTCATGTGTCTGAACTGGGGTGGCAAAGTGAGCTAAAGAATGTTGATGGATTCAACCCACATCCGTGACTGGGGATGAGTATTTCTGAAGTTTTAGCAGTCCGCCAATCATCTACTTTTGTTTGCTTTGTTCGCCATAAATTGGCAGGGTGTGCCCAGATAAGGGTCTCTTGCTCACTTTGCCACTAGATTCAAGCTACCCTGGCTGAAGAGGGCTGTTAACCCGAAACTGGTCCCAATATGCTTGTTTCCGGTCCATGGAAGACATGGCTTGGCAGTTTGGGCTGGACTGTTCCCATGAGGCACAGGGTTAAGACTGATTAGCATATAGCTATGTCTGAACTGGGGTGGTAAAGTGAGCTAAAGAATGATGATGGATTCAACCCGGATCTGGGACTAGTGATGAGTGTTTATAAAGTTCCAGCACTCTGTTCATCATCTCCTTGAGTTTGCTTTGTTTACCCTAAGTTAGCAGGGTATGCCTAGACGTGGGTCCCTTGCTCACTTTGCTACTGGAATAAAGCTAGCCTGGTTGAAGAGGGCTGTTAGCCTGAAATCACTCACAGGATACTTATTTCTGGTCCATGGAAGACATGTTTTGGCAGTTCGTACTGGACTGTTCCCATTAGGCACAGGGTCAAGGCTGATTTGCATATATCTGTGTCTGAACTGGGGTGGCAAAGTGACTTAAAGAATGATGATGGATTCAACCCAGATCTGTGACTGGGTGAGTGTTTGAAAAGTTTCAGCATTCCATCCGTCATCTTTTTGTGTTTGCATTGTTTGCCCTAAGTTGGCAGGGTATGCCCAGATGTGGGACCCTTGCTCACTTTGTCACAGGATTCAAGATAGCCTGGCTGAAGAGGGCTGTTAGCCCGAAACCTGTCCCAGGATGCTTGTTTCCGATCCACGGAAGACATTGCTTTGCAGTTTGGGCTAGACTGTTCCCTTAAGGCACAGGGTCAAGACTGATTTGCATATTGATGTGTCTGAACTGAGGTGACAAAGTGAGCTAAAGAATGATGATGGATTCCACCCAGATCTGTGACTGGGGGTAAGTTTTTGAAAAGTTTCAGCACTCCGTCCATCATTTCCTTGTGTTTGCTTTGTTCGCCATAAGTTGGCAGGGTGTGCCCAGATGTGGGTCTCTTGCTCACTTTGCCACTGGATTCAAGCTAACTTGTCTGAAGAAGGCTGTTAGCCCGAAACTGGTCCTAGGATGCTTGTTTCCGGTCCATGGAAGATATGGCTTGGCAGTTTGGGCTGGACTGTTCCCATGAGGCACAGGGTCAAGACTGATTTGCATATAGCTGTGTCTGAACGCGGTGGTAAAGTGAGCCAAAGACTGATAATGGATTCAACCCAGATCTGTGACTGGGGGTGAGTGTTTGAAAAGTTTCAGTACTCTGTCCATCATCTCCTTGTGTTTGCTTTGTATTCCCTAAGTTGGCAGGGTATGCCCATACGTGGGTACCCTGCTCACTTTGTTATTGGATTCAAGCTAATCTGGCTGAAGAGGGCTGTTAGCCCAAAAACAGTCCCAGGAAGCTTGTTTCCAGTCCAGGGAAGACATGGCTTTCCAGTTTGGGCTGGTCTGTTCCTGTGAGGCACTGGGTGAAAACTGATTTGCATACAGCTGTGCCTGAACTGGGGTGGCAAAGTGAACTAAAAAATGATGCTGGATTCAACCCAGATCTGTGACTGCGGCTGAGTGTTTGAAAAGTTTCAGCACTCCGTCCATTATCTCCTTGTGTTTCCTTTGTTCACACTAAGTTGGGAGGGTGTGCCCAGTTGTGGGTAACTTCCTCACTTTGCCACTGTATTCAAGCTAGCCTGGCTGTAGAGGGTTGTTGTCCCGAAACTGGTCCCAGAATGCTTGTTTCTGGTCCAGGGAAGACATGGCTTAGCAGTTCGGGCTGGACTGTTCCCATGAGGCACAAGGTCAAGACTGATTTGCATATAGCTGTGTATAAACTGGGGTGGCAAAGTGAGCTAAATAATGATGATGGATTCAACCTAGATCCATGACTGGGGCTGAGTGTTTTAAAAGTTTCAACACTCCGTCGATCATCCCCTTGTGTTTACTTTGTTCACCCTAAGTTGGCAGGGTATGCCCAGACGTGAGTCCCTTTCTCACTTTGCCACTGGATTCAAGCTAGCCTGGCTGAAGAGGGCTGTTAGCCCGAAACCAGTCCCAGGATGCTTGTTTACGGTCCAGGGAAGACATGGCTTGGCAGTTCAGGCTGGACTGTTCCTATGAGGCGCAAGTTCAAGACTGATTTGCATATAGATGTGTCTGAACTGGTGTGGCAAAGTGAGATAAAGAATGATGATGGATTCAACCCAGATCTGTGGCTTAGTGTGAGTGGTTGACAAGTTTCAGCACTCCGTCCATCATCTCCTTGTGTTTGCTTTGTTCGCCCTAAGTTGGCAGGGTATGACCAGACGTGGGTCCCTTGCTCACTTTGTCACTGTATTCAAGCTAGCCTGGCTGAAGAGTGCTGTTAGCCTGAAACCGGTCCCAAGATTATTTTTTCTGGTCCAGGGAAGAAATGGCTTGTCAGTTCAGGCTGGACTGTTCCCATGAAGCACAGGGGGTCAAGACTGATTTTCATATAGCTGTGTCTGAACTGGGGTGGCAAAGTGAGCTAAAGAATGATGATGGATTCAACCCAGATCTGTGACTTGGGTTGAGTGTTTGCAAAGTTTCAGCACTCTGTCCATCATCTCCTTGTGTTTGCTTTGTTCGCCCTAAGTTGGCAGGGTATGACCAGACGTGGATACCTAGCCACAACTGCAGAATTCATCTACCTAGGCAGTTCTATCAGTCATAATGGAGAGACAGTCAGTGACATCAAGAACAGACTGAACAAGGACCACCTTCAGGATTCTAAACAGCGCTGCTGTGCAAGGGCACAATAGAAGTATGTGAGAGATGTCTCTTTTTTCCTCTTTTATACTCATTTGCTTCTTCACCATTTCTGTCCCTGTTTACACTTAGAACACACTCTTATCTGATTTTGCAGATCAAAAGGGTCTGAATTTCATAAATAAGAAAAACAATTTTTTTTCTAAAAGAAGTGTTGTTTATTGTTTTGATAGTTCTAGGTACTTACGCTTGTTGTTTGTGTGCATGTTTTTTTTATACACCATGCACACTTTATGTAAGACAGGATACATCTTAACTAGCCATTTCTCTTTGCTGATAAAGGGGGAAGGTGGCTGTCTTTCTCTGGAGTTTCAGGTCCAAGCATGCCGAATACCCTCTCCACCACTTGAATTGTGCCGATTTGCAACTGCTAAGTGCTCCTCATGGAGATGCATTTAATGTGACCTCCTTAAACACCCAGGGGCTTATTTATGGGCCTTTGCTTCACATTTGTGCCGCCGGCGTTAAAAATGCGCCATGTTGCGTCATATATACAAAGTGACGCATCTAGGTAGATGCATCACTTTGTAAACCCCTGCTCCACAATATACCTGCGCCAGGTGTAATGTATGCCGGGTGGGTGTTCTGGTGCAAGTAAGCCTCGTAGAAGTGACGCAGTGACATCTATGAGATTTCACTGCACCACTTCTAGGATGCAAATGCATCAATATTTTATGCCTGCCTCACAGCAGGCGTAAGACTGATGCAGGCACATTTGAAATGGGACCTGCCCATGTGAAATGACCCATTGCTGAAGTTGTGTCACTTTTGTGACACACTCCATCAATGCTTCATTTTTGCCCCTACGGATACGTCAGAAATACTGACCTATCTGTAACTCCTTGCGACATGATGCATCATATTGTAAATATGACACATCCACCATATCGCAAGGAGGTCACAATGAAAAGTGACGCATCACTGTTTTCACGCAGCGATGCATCACTTTTCATAAATGAGGCCCCCACTCTTTTTTAGAGAACTGGTAAGTAAAGATCACCATACATTCTTCTTCTCACAGAAATGTGGTTTTCTGATGCATCTTCAGTAGACATACTACTTGCAGTTCCAGAAGTGTACCAAATATTACATTACCTTTATTAAGTAAAATAAACAAAACATGCTCTGCACCAAAGTCAGAGGTTAGGTGGCAGACACTTCAAGAAGTGATATGATAATCTCTATGCTGCTTACAATCACAATACGAGACACTGAAAACCTGCTTATAATAGTAAAACTACTGCTTGCACTTTTCTTTTAACTTACCAAACTCCAACTTGCATGAACACTTACCCCTTATAGTAATATGGATTAATATGCTCCCTAATTACATATTGCTCTAACTTGATGGCCATTGGGGTATTTAATTGCTGGGCAAACAATGATCAGGCAGCAGCAAAGAACAAGGAATAATTAGAGTTACTATCTTAACATTATTCAATGTATCTAGCTAATGACCAACATTAAAATACACATTCTGGACCATGTTTGGACTTTGAATTATATCTTGAAATTCTCCCCTGCATCTGGTCTGACCATTTCTTGATTGCATTTTTAGTTTCTGTCCCAGACATGAGGACATTACATATAAAATAATGTTGTCCACACAACAACATTTTTATACCAAACATGAACAAGAATTTTCGATTCTGTTAAGGACATGCAAGGGAGGATCATGCAATCTCCTTTTCACGTTCATTTCTAGCAGCTATGTAGCATTAACATGTGAGCACACTGAATAAATTAAAAAATTATAATAGCCATTAATAGCTAAGTACTAAAAGTCACATGAGAGCAATAAACATGAGCCAATTAACTCCATATAAATATGATGACGAGATAAGGGTCACCTCTTTTGCTGTGAGGTCCCACTGTCATCAAAAAACTGTAACTTTGTTTCTTATTCTTGCTTCTTGTCAGAAACTAAGTACACACAATCCAAAGTGGATTATTTAAAAATGTATTTAAATAACACATTTAGGGTGGATAACAATAAACAGTAAATAAACTGTCACATTTCATCAGATATAAAGCAATCAAATTGTTTTTGATGGGATTGGCCTCTGTCTTTAATAAAATTGAAAATTCTTGTTTGCATATGATACAAAATGTTAGTCTTTGACAGGACTGAATGCTTTGAATATACAAGTTTAAAGCTGATCGATATATCAGTCATGCAAAAGAATGACTTACTGATTTACAATAGAGCTCCTTAAACATTGTCTTGGATGACCATCTTCCATGTGGATAAGGTCTTACAAACATGCACCAGTATTAAAGGAATTGAAGGCGACTTACTGCACATCAAACAGAGTGAACTTCAAAAACAAAAGTATAAATCACTGCTTCATTCCACTAAACCATTCAGGCAACGTGGGACAGGTGATTGGGCAATACTGCTGAACAAAAGGAATAAGTTATTGGCATGAAGAATCTGATTTAGGATCTGTAGTGGTACTTTCATAAGCTGGTGGTTTGTCTCTTTGGAAGACATGGAATGAAAAATGTCTAGAAGCAGATTGTTTTTCCTCCTAAATATGAGAAATAACTCTTTCCAGACTTAAGTACCTAGCTGCAAGTTCTAATGATTGAACATCTGACACCAGCTTCTCTTCACATGTGAAGAGAACACTGATTTTAATGGAGAGAGTATTAAGAGCTGTTTAGGGGCCGTTTTCTCTTGGTTCCAACTGAATTATCTTAAATGTAACGCGGGCAAATTGGAGGTGCTTTTCTTTTGGCTGCCCTCCAGACCCTTGCTGGAAGTCCTGGTGGCCGGCGGCTACGTTTCCTTCCTCTGCTGCCACTTCTGTGGCCAAGAATCTAGGAGTAAAAGTGAACAATGGTCTTACTTTCAAACCACAGATTCTGGGCTTAGTGGGACCGTGTTTTGGTCTTTTCAAAATGCTGAGGAAATTTCTCCCACTTTTGTCTCTTGCCCACAAGAGGACCACGGTTCAGGCCCTGATAGGTTCTCGGCTGGACTATGCTAACGTGCTATATTTGGGCCTTCCCGAATATCTTCTCTCAAGCCTTCAATTGGTGCAAAACTCCGCCGCACGAGCGATTGCGGTCTTAGCCGCAGATCCAACACAGCAGCTCTTCTTAAATCTCTCCATTGGCTGCCTGTACGCAAACGCATCATCTTCAAAACTCTAACCACGGCATTCAAGGCCCTCCATGGTACCGGTGCCCGCTACCTTAGGAGAAGAATAGGCTTTTACCTCCCGTCTAGATCGTTACGTTCTACATCGCTAGTGCTGGCGACGGTCCCGGCAATTAGGCGAGCCCGCATCGGGGGTCGCTCTTTCAAGTGTTTGGTGCCCCAACTTTGGAATGCATTACCTTTGTCTTTGTGGAGGTTAGACAACCTTCTTGTCTTCCAGAAAGATCTTAAAACATGGCTGTTTGTACAATAATTTCATCTAATCCTCTTGCTCTGTGCCTGCTGGGTCTGACAGCGCCGGGAGACTCTACCTGAGTAGCTGAGCGCTTTATAAAACCCCACGTAACATAACATAACATAACCATGCTGGAAGATGCCGAACAAAAGAGAAGGGCCTGTTTTGCAGACATTTATTTTTCTTAAGAAATATTTATTATCCAGCTATGATTGAGGAAACTTTAGAAGCACGGAGACATCCCACTGTCTATAGTATTTAGAATGAGGGGTAGTAGAACATTTAATACCCAGCAATAAGTTAGAACCAAAGGATATTCTGCAATAGGGTGATCTGCCATTGGAATATGATCTGAAGAAAAATCTGAGTGACAGAAAGTCACTGTGCCATAGGATAGACCTTCTGCTGCAAGAGATCGTAAGAAATTCACTACAAAAAAAATATCTGTAGTCATGGGATCCAAATCGCATTCCACACATCATTTAGACCATCAGCCCCAGGCTTAATAGTATCTCTTGTGAGTAGAATTAAGCCTTGTTGATAAGGTTGAGAGCTTTTTCTGAAAATCCCAGTGTTATGCTCCTCTTGCTCCTCAGGGTCCGGATGATGCTATAAGGGTTCCACTTCCAGATCGTTCCGAACTCAACATGATATCCACTGAGTTCAAGACAGATCAGGCAGGGAATATAGGAGGGGAAGAGACAGCAGGGACAAAGGATCTGAAAGACACAAGCAGACAATATTAGCACTCTCACTCCCCCCCCAAATGCTACTCTCATTTGGTCTCGCTAGGCAATAAGTACCTTCAATGCAGATCCTCTGCCAAATCAAAAATGACCAATCAAATCCCAGATCCAAAACAAGTTCAACGAATATGGTCCTGCAACAAATGACTCCTGATTACTTCATCAGAATGAATTGTTAATCTTAATAACCCTTCCTGAATGGCCTCTTGTAAATACAAGTTTATGTTGCACTTTATCTAAGTCACTAAACAATGTACTATAGGCTTCCACGGTGTAACAACCGCCGCCTTTACTGTAAAACCGTGTAGCGCTCCTCCTCTCAGGGGAATCAACACGCTTCCTCAGAAGTGCACAACAGATGCCTTTTTTCCACAGCCGCACTCTGCTACGACTGGGGAAGCAACGCAATTCAAATACGTCACCAGCAGCCTCTACGGCTAAAGTCACTATTTTACTGCAGTATTTATTCCGCCCTCTTTGCTTCAAGAGGCGGCAAAAACAGGACGCGGAGTCCGTTACCTTCACGGCTTCGCTAGTTGTGTCCTTAACAGTCAGCCGGTTTAGATAGCTTGAGAGACGGAGTATAGACTCCTTTCTCCCTACCTGACGGCGACTTGCGAAGAGGGAACCTCGGGACCAGTACGAGCTGTCTGTCCCGCCGTTGGTAAGTTCCTACAAGGCACGAAGTGCCCCATTTTTGTCAGGCTGTCTACCACGACCAGCGCCGCTGATTTGCCCGTTTCGGAGGATAACCCGGTGATGAAGTCTAGACTGATGGTGTGCCAAGGATAAGGCGGCGTGGGAAGCGGCATGAGTTTTCCTTGTGCCTTTGTGTGATCCGATTTTCCTCTGGCACACTTCTCACATTCTGATACCCATTTCTTGGCCTTAGCGGTCAGGGCTTCCCACCAGAAGTGTCTTTGCAACAGCTCCGTAGTTTTTGATATTCCCGGATGTCCTGCTAATGGTGACTGATGACACCATTAACACGCCTTCTTTTGTAGCACCTGGGTAGGCAAATACAACTTGTCCTTATAGAATGGTAGACCTTCCCTTATTATCCGTCCTTCTTCGCCTTTTACCCATCTTTCCCATTGTTCCTGAGAACGATTCTGACGTATCTCTGTGAGAAACTCCTCCGCTCTCACTATACAGATTACTTTTTCCTTTGGAATGATTGCCATAGGAGCATGCCTTTCCGGATTATCTGTGCTTTCCTGTCGTGACAAGGCGTCTGCCTTGCGATTGTCCACTCCTGGACGGTATGTGATGTGGAAGTCATATTCCGCAAAGAAAAGAGTCCACCGCATCTGCCTCTGGGTGAGGTGTCTGGCTGACTGCATGTACTGCAGATTCCGGTGATCGGTGTACACCGTGACTTGCCAGCAGGTAAGGCCTCCATTCTTGGAAGGCCTTTTTGATGGAAAGGAGCTCCTTCTCCGCTATGGTGTAATTACTCTCTGCTGAGTCCAGCTTCTTAGACAGGTATGCCACTGGGTGTAGACGACCTGTGTCCTTGTCCCTTTGGGAAAGAACCGCCACAACGGCTGTGTCTGATGCATCAGCCTCCACTATGAACGGAGCCTCCAAGTTAGGGTGTCTAAGAATCGGAGCCGAAGTGAAAGCTTTCTTCAATACTCCAAAAGCTCTCTCTGCCTCCAGATCCCAATTGAACACAGCTCCTTTCCTCAGCAATCTTGTGATGCAAACTGCCTTTAAAGAAAATCCACTGATAAACCTTCTATAAAAGTTCGCAAACCCCAGGAAACTCTGTACCTCGTGAACATTCTTAGGAGTAGGCCAGTCTAACACAGCTTTTACTTTGCGCCCAGTGATACATAACCCTGCAGGGCTTAGGTTTACCCCCAGGAACTCTACCTCCGTTACTCCGAACTCACACTTGCTTAACTTGCAAAATAGGGCCTGTTGTTTGAGTCTCTCTAATACCTCACATACATGTTGATAGTGATCATGTGTCCTGCTGGAGTAAATAAGTATATCATCCAGATACACGATAACGGAGACATCCACCAGCTCAGACAACACCTCATTCAGGAAGTACTGGAACGCCGCCGGGGCATTGCACAGCCCGAACGGCATTACCAGATACTCGTAGAGCCCATACCTGGTCTTAAATGCGGTTTTCCACTTGTCTCCATGTCTTACTCTCACCAAGTGGTATGCTCCTTTGATGTCTAATCTAGTGTAGATCACAGCTTCGCGTACCTGGTCAAACAACACATTAATGAGTGGCAGCGGGTACCTATTTCTGACTGTGTTCTTATTCAGCATTCTATAGTCACAGCAAGCCCTCAGATCCCTGTTTGCTTTCGATATAAAAAACAAAGGGGAGGCCGCCGGAGACCTGGAAGGACGAATAAACCCCAACTTGATATATTCGTCCAAATATGCTCTGAGGTGCCTTGTTTCTGGCTCGGACAGGGCATAAACTTGGCAAGAAGGAAGCACACTGTTGTCAATCAAATCTATTCAACAGTCATACCTCCTATGTGGGGGAAGGACCTCAGCCTTTGTCTTACTAAACACTTTAGCAAATTTCTGGTATTCTTCGGGAAGTTGTACCTCTTGTTCTACCACCTTTGCCACACACCAGGATGCTGCCAAAGTAGTGGCTATGGATCCTTCTACTCTCAAACAATGTACCATGCACAGCTCGGATGTAAATGTTACCACTCTGTCTGCCCAGTTCACTTCAGGATTATGTTTACAAAACCAAGGCATACCCAAGATTAATTCGTACTGTGGAGCGTCTATGATGTTGAGCACTATGTCTTCCTCATGGTGCTTCCCTTCTCCCGGCAGTGTCAACCTCAAAACCTCCGTTTGTGAGGTAATCAGGCCTTATTTCAGCGGCTTTCCATCTACCGCCACCACCTCTTCAGGTACTTCCCTGACTACGATCCCTACCAACAGCATTCTGACTAAACCACTATCTATGAAATTGCCTGTGGCTCCTGAATCCAACATAGACAGTACCTTGTGAACCTGAGAACCCACTACCAGGCTCCCTTGCAACACTATATGTGCTTTGGAGGCTGAAGGGAGGTCAGAAGCAAGGGAGGGAATCTTCATCCCTGGTTTTTCGTTAGAATGTGGGCTCTCGGATACTCCCCCTTCTGCTCCTAGACTAGACAACGCTGCTCTTTTCGGCCTAAAAGAAGGGTTCTGTGTCTTAGGCTTGGAAGGACAGTCACGCACGTAGTGGCCCCTCTTCCCACAGTACATGCACAGACCCTGTGTGCGCCTGTTCTCCCTTTCAGTGAGAGATAACGGAGCCCTTACCGCCCCTAGTTTCATAGGCTCGTTTCCCGCATCACTAGGAGTAGTCTCCTTTTTTGAGCCACTGTCTGTACCTCTGTCATGAATACGCCCGTCCAGACGCAATGAGAGGTTAACTAAATCCGCGCAAGTGCGTGGTTGGGGATCAATCCTGGCTATCACGTCCTTGAGCTCTCCGTTTAGCCCCTGATAAAACAACGACATGCAATTTTCCTCGGGCCAGGCTGCCTCTGCTACCAATCTGTTGAAATTGGTGAGGTAGGTGACCAAATTCCCCCTCCCCTGTCGCAGGGATAACAACTCCTTGTCTGCGCTAAAGGAGGTCGTCCTTCTATCAAACACTCCCTCAAACGCCTTTCTAAACGCATCCCAGTCTGACAGTACTGCGTCATTGTTGCGTACTAATGGGACTGCCCAATTAGCAGCATCCCCACTAAGGTATGAAATAGCAAAAGCCACCCTTGAATGTTTAGTGGGAAATGAAGACGGGCGACATGAGAAATGCATTAGAATTTGTGTAAGGAACACCTGGACCTTGTGCGGATCACCAGTGTACCTCTCTGGAGTGGCTAAGGGTATGGGGGGTGCTACAGAGACCTGAAAAGGGGGCAACGCTGCTGAGCTAGCATCAAAAGGATTATGGGCTGTTCTGTCCACTCTTTCTCTTAGGGCAGCAGTTTCTAATCTAGAGGACGCTAACAACTGTTGCAAGGCCTCTAAAACGAACATCACCTCATCAATCGTCGCCATTATAGACACCACCTGACCAGGAGGAGCGATCTATTCTAGGGTGCGTAATTGTGTTACGCTCCTCTTGCTCCTCAGGGTCCGGATGATGCTATAAGGGTTCCACTTCCAGATCGTTCTGAACTCAACATGATATCCACTGAGTTCAAGACAGATCAGGCAGGGGATATAGGACGGGAAGGGACAGCAGGGACAAAGGATCTGAAAGACACAAGCAGACAATATTAGCACTCTCACTCCCCCCCCCAAATGCTACTCTCATTTGGTCTTGCTAGGCAATAAGTACCTTCAATGCAGATCCTCTGCCAAATCAAAAATGACCAATCAAAACCCAGATCCAAAACAAGTTCAACGAATATGGTCCTGCACCAAATGACTCCAGATTACTTCATCAGAATGAATTGTTAATCTTAATAACCCTTCCCGAATGGCCTCTTGTAAATACAAGTTTATGTTGCACTTTATCTGAGTCACTAAACAATGTACTATAGGCTTCCACGGTGTAACAACCGCCGCCTTTACTGTAAAACGGTGTAGCGCTCCTCCTCTCAGGGGAATCAACACGCTTCCTCAGAAGTGCACAACAGATGCCTTTTTTCCACAGCCGCACTCCGCTACGACTGGGGAAGCAACGCAATTCAAAAACGTCACCAGCAGCCTCTACGGCTAAAGTCACTATTTTACTGCAGTATTTATTCCGCCCTCTTTGCTTCAAGAGGTGGCAAGAACAGGACACGGAGTCCGTTAACTTCACAGCTTTGCTAGTTGTGTCCTTAGCAGTCCGCTGGTTTAGATAGCTTGAGAGATGGAGTATCGACTCCTCTCTCCCTACCTGACGGCGACTTGCGAAGAGGGAACCTCGGGTCCAGTACGAGCGGATCCTCGCTCAGTAGAACTCCAATGGTACAGTCTCCTGGCTTGGGCAGCTTCCCTCACCTTCCGACGATTCTCCGAAATGATACGAATTACGCACGCGTCATGGTGCGCGCTTCCTCCTTTTAATGACTCCTCCTCCACCTGAGCCTTCTGGGACTCATAGTTCCTTTCTGCTAGTGCGCTTCCTTTTCTTTCTTCTTGGCAGGCGCATTAGCTAGATCATGACACCCAGCACTTGCCAGTGTCTCTAGAATGTCTACAAGCTACCAGTCATCGGCCGTAGCTTGGGAGCAGAGGGAGAAACGCGTGCCATCGGAGAACTCCAGAGATCATGCTGCTTCCTGGCTCCATCCAATCATTTTGAAGCACAAGGGGGCCCCTCTGAACCCCTTTGGTACACCGTGATAGCGCCCCGGCATCTGCAATGCCTGCTGTGGCCTTGAGGAGAGTGCAAAAGGTGACAATAATTGCAGACTGGGCTGCAGCTGTGCAGCCTATTAAAATCGCCTTGCAGGCCAACGAGGCCTGAGGGCTGATAGCTGGCCAGTAAGACTTGCAACAGGGGCCAGAAATGAGCAACACTGTAGTGAGGCACCACCCACATCTGGTTAGTACCTCTCCAACCAAACCAGATTGCAGCATCAGCCTGGCAGAGGCTGATGCTCAGGACTGCAGGTACTGAGACCAGCAACCACACCTGAAGCCTGGGTTGGCCTGTTGCACTGGTGGAGCGAGGTGTACTGTGCCTGCGTGGCCCCAATACCAACGAGCACCTATGAGTCGCACCCCTGAGATTCGGACAAACTCCTCTGAGGCCCTAGTGGGCAGAAACAGGAGATCTGATGGGCATCTCCCCCTTTCTTGGATTGAGCTAAGGTCAGGGAGCTTTCTTAACTGCACCACAAGTGGGGCAGTTGTGCGGACCTGCCCAAGCCCCCCCTTTGCAATGTACTTTGCAGGCTACCTTCTCCCAATCCCTCTTACACCCTGTACTTTGACCAGCTGGAACCAAAGAGCTCCATACTGGCCGGGGAGGGGGGTGCTGTCAACTTGGCATTTTCTAGGGCTCCCTGCGCACTGACTCCTAGACCTTGGCCTAGAAGGGGATCACCGCCACCCACCCCCTTATTTCCCCTTTTCCTTGGAAAAAATGCTGGCTGACACATTTCTACCTAGAGCCCTGGAGGCATTGCTGCCTTAACCTGCCTAATGAGTGACTGCTGAGGGATCAACATTGTTCAACTGGCCATCGTTCTACTGGGGGGTGCAGAGGTACCTCATTCCTTATTATGTGTCCCTACTGATGCAAGGAACATGGGTCGAGTCTCCAACCTCAAGGGGTTTGAACATGATGTCAGCCTCAAACAGACCTACCTGCACCTACTATCACTAACATTGGTCCGGCCGGCGCAACTACTTACTCATCCACTACACTCCCTTTTGGCAGGCATTAACAACTCCAGGGATGTCCGGGAACACAAATTAGATACCATGCATTCTTAGGAATGATTAACTAGAACTGTCTGAGCGATTGGTGACCATGGAGCATGTTGTGGTTGATATGTAACTAGAGGTATGGGTCCCTGCAAAACAAATGTCTGAGGTGCTTGTAGTAAGTGACTCAGTTTCATTAAAACCAAAGTGGGTGTATTGTAGACATGAAGAGATACACAACAGCTGTCAGGGGAGGTTACAGAGTCAGGGCAAACTGCTGTGCTTGGAACTCTCACATTTCACAAAGCAATATAGGGGCCGATTACGATGGCGGGCGGACTTTGCAGCCACAAAAGGGACCGCCCGCCAGTGGCGGACCCACTATACAGATTATGATGCGCCCGCCACTGTGGCGGGCGCATCCTGTATATTTTACATTGCGGTGGGCGGTGCTGCAAGCAGCACCCACCGCAATATAAAATATACATGTTGCGCTTTTACATGCACAATGTGACAGACACCGTTCGGTGCCTGCCACATTGTACATGCAAACGCAGCGGGTACCATAGGTACCCCCCATGTGCACCTCCCACCCCCAACAACCTGGGGGCCCGCAACGGGCCCCCAACAGGAGGAACTGCCAGTTTTTTATGGCGGCAATGCAGCCATGGATAAGTGGATCACGGCCTGCATCAAAATATGGATGGCGGTGTCTTCCAGACACCGCCACCACATGAAACCCGTTTTCCACTGGTCCGACGAGACAACTGGCGGAAGAGCGGTGGATGGTGTTTCCGTCCGCCACGGACCCCCCAGCAATCATAATGTGGCGGGGGGTCTTTGCAGTGACAATGGTGAGCGGCTCGTCCCTGCCGGGTCAGCGGTGACCTCCGCCGGCCTGGCGGGGGTGACCTGCCCACCATCGTAATGAGCCCATAGAACCCACAACCACAAGGGTTCTATCTATGGGTGCTGGTACAGCCAAACACCCATCTAGAGAATACTACATTATCTCCTCTTTTCCAAAATTTAAAAACATTGAGCATAGTTAAAGGAAGAACGGAGACAGAGAAAAGAAGAAACGAATAAAAAGAAAAAGAAAACATAAAGCACAAGGATAGAAAGAGAAATATAGAAATGTGATATAAACATAAACCAATATTGTTAAAAGTATCACTATCAAAACAGTTAACAACATTATCTCATCTAAATCTCAATGTAAATTGATACTATAGAAACAATGTATAACATTTTTTAAAATCTTAATCTGAAAGGAACTTTACGAACATGCATACTCCTGCAAAGATGCGCTACTGTTTCAATAACAAATTCAGGAATAGAATCAAACTTAGCACTACAGTTCTCCTGAGATACATTTGCATTGGAATTTCTCCCAGGTATTTTCTGGTTCTTCTCTTTAACCACTTTGCAAATGTTCCACCAATTTTTGTAGTTAACTCTATTAGCATTCCCTCAAACTTTGTCAACTACACAAGGTTCAGAAAATGTTATCCTTCCCTTGGGTGTATGAACTGGATTTTTAATACGCACAACATCTCCAACACATATTTTTGATGAAAACACCCTCTTCCTTTCGTCAAAATAGTTCTTCTAATTTTCTTGTGCCCTGTTAACATTCGATCTTACAAATCCATCACCATCATACATAACATTCATCTTTACCCACTTGGTCATCCAACCTGGGCAAATTTTGGTTGAGGGTTTCCTACCTCTCAGAAGTTCAAAATGAGAAACACCTGTTGATGAATGTGCTGTAGTGCGGTAGAACCAAAGCATTGAACGTACTGCATTCTCAACAACACACTTGCTAGCAATAGCCCATTGGATACAATTGTTCAAAACTCTATTCATACGCTCAACGAGTCCATTAGCTTGTGGATGATAAAAAGAACTCTTCTGGTGCATAATCCCTGCTTGATTCAAACATTTTGGAAATTCTGAACTAACAAATTGCACACCATTGTCAGACATAAACAGGGCACTCTCGGTAAGCGCAGGTGAGAGAGCTTCTGGTCCGGACAGGATACCGGTGGACTTGTAGAAGTCCAACGTTACCTTATGGGCCCCTGTTATCACACAAATGATCAACGCTTGTTGTAAGGCTGCTTTCCAATCAACCTGGGTGGAATCCACCATTGTTCCCATATTTAAGAAGGGTGACCGCCAGGATCCGACCGGCTACAGGCCCATTTCCCTATTGGATTCCATAGCCAAGGTTGCAGGACGCATTGTCCTAGAATGCCTACAGCTCTGGACAGAGGAATATGTAATCCTTTAAAATATCCAATATGGCTTCCGTGAAGGTCTAGGGACTGTGGAGCAGAGTCTAAACCTAGCAATCATAATGGGAAAGTATCTCAGGGCAAAAAAGGGAAATCTGTACCTAGTTTTCGTTGATCTTACTGCGGCCTTTGACTGTGTGAGGCACTGAAAACTCTGGAAGATTCTGGAATCACTTGGGGTCGATAAGAATATCATCTACTTTATCCACCGCCTTTATAATGGAGACAAATCATGTGTGCGATTTGGTATAGGAGATGAACGGACTGACTCCTTCCCAATTGGAAGGGGGGTTAGGCGGGCTGCGTCCTAGCCCCCTTTCTTTTTTTTTCAAAACCATTTTTATTACAAGTTCAAGCAAGTTTTAGTACAGCCCTCCACAGTCAGGAGGGGACTGTCAACGACAGATATGAAAAGACACAGCATTGACATAGCATTGAACCCAGCGTTATAGAACGATATATTCCTAACTACCCCAACCCACCCAACCCCAAGAATACCACCCAACCCCTCCCTCAGCTACCCACCCCTTATCCCACCCTAACACAGTGCACGTGATCACAGTTCAGCAACATGAAATGGCAAACAAAAGGTGGTGCTGGCCAGCAGCCTAGGGTACGGGATCCACATCTGGAGGCAGTGCATCATCAATGTCCATGGGGGTGTCGAGGGTCAGGCCCCTGTAGTCCGCCCACCGTTTCCAAATTTTGTAATGTTTGCGGGGACACCCCCGGGCCTCGAAAACAGGCTGCTCCAGACCCATGAGGAAGTCCAGGCCCGCCTTCCAGGCACCGAGTGGGGGGGCACGCTCGCTCTTCCAGGCCTGTGCCAGATCCCTCTTCGCCACCACAAGCCCCAGCAACAACAGATGACGTTTGTAAATGTTACCCCCAACGTTTTCCAAAACATGAAGAAGGCCCAGCCTAGGGGTACGGGGCAGGTCCCACCCCAACACCTCCGATAAGCAGTTCCAAACCCCTGCCCAGAACCGGGTCAGTCTCTCACAGGACCACACAGTATGGAAAAGCGTCCCTCTTTCAGTACCGCACCTCAGGCATTCCGGAGCTGCTATAAGGCCCGCCCGCCATAGACGGTCCCTAGTGTAATAAGCCCGGTGAAGGTATTTGAACTGGATAAAGCGGAGGCGGATAGCTATGGCAGCACCACGAGGAGATTCAAGGGCCTCACGCCAGTCGTCGTCATCCAGGGGACCGATATCATTCTCCCAGGAGACCTTCAATGTCGAGAGGGAAGGGGAGCAGTGTGTGACCATGGAGCGGTATATCTGAGAGACCTTCTTGTCACCCAAATCTCCCATGAAAAGTTTTGCCTCGATGGGGCTAAAGTCAGGGAGTTGCTCCAAGCCCACTAGGCTAGGGGTAAGAGCATGGCGAAATTGGAGGTAACGGAAGAACTGGGACCTGGGCATGCTAAATTCAGAGCTGAGGTCCTGAAAGGACTTAAGGGTAGTGCCAGAGAGAACATGGCCGAGGGATGAGATCCCGATTGCGTCCCAGCCGTCAAACCCAGACAAAGACGCCAGCGCCGGTAGTAGGCCATTACGCCATAATGGAGTCTCGGCCGTCAGTCTACCCCACCAACCCATACGGTGCAGGGCCCGCCGCCAGACCGCGAAAACCACCTGGGTAACCTGCGGAAGCAGCCGCCTCCGCCTGGCCGAGTACAGCAAGGTGTGGAGGGAAGCGCCACCCATCAGAGAGTGCTCCAGAGCATAAGCCGGATCGCTACGGTCCCCATACCACCACTCGTTAAGCACAAGAAGATGGGAGGCCTGATAATAGGACAAAATATCCGCGGTCGCCAAGCCGCCGCAGTATGTAGAGAGGAAGCAAGTGCGTAGCGCCACTCTGGAGGCACCCCCAGCCCACAGAAAACGGCCCAGTACAGAGTCAACACTCCGGAACCACTGCGGGTCAATCTTGAATGGATGATTCTGTAGTTGGTATAGGAGACGAGGCAGGGCCACCATCTTAAAGATGGCAGACCGGCCGTAGATGTTAAGAGGCATACGCGTCCATGTCTTGATGTCCATCTGGACCCGATCCCACACCGGCTGGACGTTCCGGTCCCATGCCACCGTGGGCGAGGCAGAGAGGAAAACACCCAGGTATTTCATACCCTCCACAGCCACCTGAAGGGATGCAGCCCAAGGACAGGTCACCGCGCCCCCCCCCAACACCCATAGGGTCGACTTGCGCGGGTTAAGGAAGAGCCCCGACGCCCGACCAAATTCTTGCATCAGTTCCAGGACACGGGGCCCGTACGCTGCAGGTCGGTCATGAAAAAGAGCACGTCATCGGCATATAAGGCTATGCGGTCCGAATGATCCGCACCTCACACGAAGCCCCGATAAAGCGCATCAATACGTACCCTGGCGGCCAACGGCTCCATGGCCAGCGCGAAAAGGTAGGGGGAGAGCGGACACCCTTGACGTGTGCCCCTGGTCACCGGGAACCGAGCTGAAGTCGCCCCTGAGACACGCACCGAGGCAGTGACCTCAGTATAAAGCAACTTGACATAAGAGATGAAGACCGGGCCTAGGTTCAGCAGCGGTAATAAAGTAAAAAGAAAGGTCCAGCTGACCGAATCAAAGGCACTGTCGATATCAGCCAACAGCAGCGCCGCCTGATCCTCCGAAGACCCGATTGCGTCGATCGCAGCCTGCGCCCGCCGAATGTAGTGCCTCGTCGCCCGGCGCGGCATAAAGCCTGCCTGATCCGGATGAACGAGGGCTGAAATGTGTGGAAGCAGGCGGTTCGCGAGCGCCTTGGCCAGGAGCTTGGCTTCGAAGTTAATGAGGGATATGGGGCGATAAGATTCATGGCGATCAGGGGGCCTACCCGGCTTCTGGAAAACCACGATTTCGGCATGGCGCCAATCTGGTGGGAGGCGGCCATGTTCCCGCGCCTGCTCCAGGGCCCGCATGTAATGCGGCCCGAGCTGCAGATGAAATTTCTTATAGAATTCACTGGGAAATCCGCTCGGCCCCGGTGCCTTGCCCACATTCAGTTGACCCAACGCGTCGCCCAGCTCCTCAGCTGTTAGGGGAAGATCCAGGGCATCGCGTACTTCATTGGATACAGCAAGTGGGGGGACTGTCGCAAGATAACCCGCGATGTCGGCAGGGGAGAGAGTCTCCTGGGAGGCATATTGGCACCCATAATAGTGCGCAAAGCTCATCGCAAGAGTGGCCGGGTCCATGATCGCCACCCCGGCGTCGTCAACAAGTCCCGGCAGAGTGAGGGGTTGCAAAGTCTGTTGGCAAAGCCTGTGGAGCATAGTGCAAGACTTGTCGCCCCACTGGTACACTCTACTACGCGTGGCCAGCCACGCCTGGCGAGCCTCGTCTAATAAGACCGAGGAGTAGGACTGCTGTGCCTGTAGGAGCAGCCGCAGCGCGACATCATCAGCCGCCTCCCTGTGTCGAGCCTCTAGTTCCTCCACCCGCACTGCAGCAGCAACAATACTTTCCTGCTGAGTCCGGCGAGCAGAGGCACACCAAGCAATATCTATGCCCCTCAGAGTGGGCTTCATGGCCTCCCAGACAGTCACTGCGTCCACCTCCCTGGTAAGGTTGTCCTGCCAATAGCGGGCAATCGCACCGCGGAGATGCTGGGAGTAATCAGGGCGCTGCAGATGCCACGTGGACATCCGCCATCTGAACGGTTGGCGCGCTTTGCATAAATCAATGTGGACTGCCACAGGGGAATGATCAGATAGTCCGCGAGGCCGGATCGCCGCCCCCTTCACCCTATCAAGGAAAGCCCCCGGTACAAACACACAATCTAGGCGTGAGAAGGAGCCATGAACAGCCGAAACATAAGTGTACTCTCGCCGCTCAGCATGCAGGTGCCTCCACACATCCACCCATCCAAGACCATCAATCATAGCCCCCAACCGTGTAGGGGAGGTCACAGTCGCCACCCCAGGCCTCCTCTGCCTGTCCAAGGCCACGTCTACCACATCATTCCAGTCGCCACCAATCACAGCCAAGGAGTGGGGGAGCTCAGTCCATAGGGCAAACAATCGTTCGGCCAAGGCCCATTGCAGGGGGGGGCATACACACTACCAAACACCACAGGTTCCGCACCAATCTTCCCTTGAACAAATACAAAACGACCCTGAGGGTCGAGCCACTGACGCTCGTGAGTGTACGCCAGCCGTCTATGAATAAGAATGGCCACCCCCCTGGAGCCCCTAGTAAACCCGGCATGAAACACCAGATGAAAGCCAAAGCGCTGCAGACTCAAGGCCTTGGTACCCAGCATGTGCGTTTCTTGGAGAAGGAGCACATCCGCCAGGTCCCTTTTCGCCCAGCGAAGCACTGCCCCCCGCTTAATCTTGTCCAGGAGTCCACGAACATTCCAGCTAAGAACATGCATGGAGGCGCCAGATGACGCCAAGTGCGGGACATCAACCATCATCACAATGCGCCCAACCCCACAATCCCCGGCTCCCGGCCCAGGCCTCCAACACCATAGTTGCAAAAATCACAAAGACCACGTGCACCCCACAAAACAGGACCCCAAAACCCACAACCCCCGAAGAACAGACCCCCCCAACTAGCCTCCCAACAGCCCAAGTCCCCCCTCCCCCACCCCAATACCTCAAGAAACAATGAAGTATCTGTCGCGGCATACGGTACTTCAGGCCCAAAACGTAGCGCCGAAAGTCAGACATGCCAAAGGATCCCAAACAGCCCCCCTACCACCAACCAGGCACACACCCAATACCACCCCCCAGTCCCAACAGGAGGAGGCAGCCCTTAGAATATGCCCCAACCCCCCCCCCCCCCAGCATAAATCACATCCAAAAGCAGTGCATGACATAGAACATCAGTCCACGTAAATCCCAAGCATAAGCCAAAGAGCTAGGTAATACTGCACCAAGTCATGTCTGTACCGCCGACCGGCAGGCGGCCGCTGCAGTTGACAGCCAAGGAAGAAAAGCAAGGAGCAAAAAGCCGGTGAACAGCAGTCAGGGCCCCTTGCCAGAATGTTCGGTCTCCGGCTGTGTGTCCCCCAAAAGGGGATCTCGGGACAAGGACCTCCGCCTCGAACGAGACTTGCGATGCCGCTTCCCTTTGTTCGGTTGGTCGCCCCGTTCCTGAGAAGAGCTGCGTGAGGAACCAGAGTACAACCCCGGCTGAGCATGTGGTCGAAGCCTGACCGTCTCGTCAGTCCAGGTGAAGACGGCCTCCGGGGAATCGAAAAAGTGGGTCTTTGAGTTGAAGATCACACGGAGGCGGGCCGGGTAGAGCAACGAGTACTGAATATTCAGGCCTCGCAGCTTGGCCTTGGCCGCCAGGAAGGAATGTCGCTGCTGCTGGACCAGCCTGGTATAGTCCGGGAAGATCATAATTTTACAGTTATCAAACAGCAGAGTGTCTTTGAGCCGGGCCTCCCGGAGGATAACGTCCCTATCATGGTAGTTGAGGATCCGGGCAATGATCGGGCGAGGCCGCTCCCCAGCCGGCGGCTTTTGCGTCAAGGCGCGGTGGGCGCGCTCCACCACGAAGCAACGTGACAGGGTGTCCGGGGGTAGCCAGCTCTCCAGCCACCGGGATAGAAAAACATCCATAGGCCCTTTCTCGCAGTCCTCCGGAAAGCCGACAAAACGCAGGTTGTTCCGCCGCGCCCGTCCTTCAGCGTCCTCCACACGGAGCGCTAGGCCCCGCTGCGTCTGCTCCAGGTCGGCGACCCTCTTCTTCAGGGCGCCGACGTCGCCCTCCACCGTTGTGACCCTGGTTTCTGTTTCAGTGATGCGAGCGACCGCATTGCGAAGGTCCTGGCGCAGCAGCATCACATCGGCACCCACCGCGCCGATCTTCGCAGCCGACGGGCCCCTCGTCCCACAGCTCCGGTGACTCCGCTCCAGCCTCGCGGGCCAAGACGTGTGACGCCTGGCCGGCGTCCAGGGCAATCCGGCGGGCGGGACAAAAAATTGAGGTCCCGGCTCGCCACGTGGCAAGAAGGCCCAGCGGGCACTGTCTCTAACGGCCGCGTCGGCGAAGGTCCGAAGCTCCAACGACCACACCACCGTGTTCCGCCGGTCACCAGCAATCACCTGCACAATTAGAGACGAGGGAAGAGGGTTTAGGGCAAGGATAAATCAGCGGATAAGGATCGGGCTGGCAGGAGCTCTACAGAGCCGCGTCCGCCATCTTCGCCCTCGAAGCCACGCCCCCCGCCCCTTTCTTTTTAATCTTTATATTAATGGGTTAGGTCAGGCCCTCCTTAAAGATGTTAATAATTTCCCCCAAGTAGGTAATCACCCCATTCCTGCATTACTCTATGCAGATGATGCTGTAATCATGTCCCGCACCCAGATTGGGCTACAAAAGACCTTAAACAACTTTTTTATTTTTATGAAGGAGCTGGATTTTAGGATTAACATCTCCAAAACTTTTGTAATGAGATGTGGTCATGGGATTAAGAAATGCAAGGACATTCTGGTGGAGGGAAAACCACTAGCATCAACTAAATCGCGCTGAGGTAGACGCGCGCTGTCTTCACAGATTGTCCCCTTCCTGAGGCGGCAAGCCGGGAAGTTAGGCTTATTATTTTAAAAATTGCTCATTTTACACATTGATATTTTTAAAAACTGTTCTGCCTACATACCGGCATATTTACCTTGGCACAGCACTTTGCCCCCCTTGCAGCCGACTCAGCGCTGCAGTGTGGAACATCCGAGATTAAGGCCGCCATCTTGGGAGGAGCACCTGGTTACAGGTCTAGTTGCTCTGCCCCTCCCGCCCTCGTTACTACATAAGTCGCGCTGAGGTAGACGCGCGCTGTCTTCACAGATTGTCCCCTTCCTGAGGCGGAAAGCCGGGAAGTTAGGCTTATTATTTTTAAAATTGCTCATTTTGCACATTGATATTTTTAAAAACTGTTCTGCCTACATACCAGCATGTTTACCTTGGCACAGCACTTTGCCCCCCTTGCAGCCGACTCAGCGCTGCAGCGTGGAACATCCAAGATTAAGGCCACCATCTTGGGAGGAGCACCTGGTTACAGGTCTAGTTGCTCTGCCCCTCCCGCCCTTGTTACTACATAAGTCGCGCTGAGGTAGACGTGCGCTGTCTTCACAGATTTTCCCCTTCCTGAGGCGGAAAGCCGGGAAGTTAGGCTTATTATTTAAAAAATTGCTCATTTTGCACATTGATATTTTTAAAAACTGTTCTGCCTACATACCGGCATATTTACCTTGGCACAGCACTTTGCCCCCCTTGCAGCCGACTCTGCGCTGCAGCGGGGAACATCCGAGATTAAGGCCGCCATCTTGGGAGGAGCACCTGGTTACAGGTCTAGTTGGTCTGCCCCTCCCGCCCTCGTTACTACATAAGTCGCGCTGAGGTAGACGTGCGCTGTCTTCACAGATTGTCCCCTTCCTGAGGCGGAAAGCCAGGAAGTTAGGCTTATTATTTTAAAAATTGCTCATTTTGCACATTGATATTTTTAAAAACTGTTCTGCCTACATACTGGCATATTTACCTTGGCACAGCACTTTGCCCCTCTTGCAGCCGACTCAGCGCAGCAGCGGGGAACATCCGAGATTAAGGCCGCCATCTTGGGAGGAGCACCTGGTTACAGGTCTAGTTGCTCTGCCCCTCCCACCCTCGTTACTACATAAGTCGCGCTGAGGTAGACGCGCGCTGTCTTCACAGATTGTCCCCTTCCTGAGGCGGAAAGCCGGGAGGTTAGGCTCATTATTTTAAACATTGCTCATTTTGCACATTGATATTTTTAAAAACTGTTCTGCCTACATACCGGCATATTTACCTTGGCACAGCACTTTGCCCCCCTTGCAGCCGACTCAGCGCTGCAGCAGGGAACATCCGAGATTAAGACCGCCATCTTGGAAGGAGCACCTGGTTACAGGTCTAGTTGTTCTCTGTACCCCCGATGATATAAAATGACCACCCTCTTGCGTCCGCGCAGCGGGCGCGCCGCCGGCGCGCCAAAGGCAAGGCGCAATGGGCAAGGAATTATGGCCAAATTCTGACTTACTCAGCTACGGAAATAAAAGCACTGGGTTCCCCCTCACATCCCTGCACTCCCCTAGCTCTGAACTCACTCCGCCGTATTTCTTTTAACGGCATTGCTTGGCTTCCTCCATTCTATCCGGGCATAGCTTCCGGGAATGTATTACCTATTGTCACTGATTCCATCATAAAACCACAATTGGAACTTCGGTGCACCTATCTAAACACTCGTTCATTGGTAAAACACCAATTAGATATCGTTCTATTATTAGCCACTGATAAACCAGATATTCTACTAATCACAGAAACCTGGCTAACTCAAGACTCACTACCTGACATTTTAGCAGCGCTTCCCTCAGAGTATTATATCTTAGCAACCAACCGCCCGCCAGGAAAATCGGGTGGAGGTTTGGCAGCCATCATTCATAAAAATCATACATTTCTGGCCCTTACCCCCCTTGCCCTTACAGAGTCTGAGAACCTTGTCATCAAGCTTTATGCAGACAGTGGCGCTCTGGTACTGGTACGGATTTATTGTCCCCCTTGAACAATGACTACATTCCCAATATCTCTAGGAGAACAAATAGCCTCCCTTGTAGTAAACTTCCCGAAAGTCCTCCTAGTAGGGGATTTGAATTATTGGCTTAATCACAACACAGGTGGACCTCAAGCTGTTGAACTCCAGGAACTGCTTTCAAACCTCAACCTGACCCAGCATATATTTCTTCCCACTCATGAAAAGGGCCATATAGTGGACCAAATATGGTCCCATAACTTATCACTCTCAACCCCTTCCATCTCGCCTTGTATTTGGTCGGACCATCGTCTAATCCAGTTTATGATTACTCTTGATGGCCATATCAAATCACCACCTCAGACGGGAGGTACAACCAGGAAATGGAATTCTGTAAATATATTGGCCTTCATAGAAACCTCAAAATCCAAGCAGCCTATACCAGGCAATGAAGTAGATATCATGGAAGGAAAGATCATAGACTGGTTACTAGAGGCTGCAGATATCCATGCTCCAGTGATTAAGTTTTCCTGCACCCGCAGCTCGGAGGCCCACAAATGGTTTACCCCTGAACTGAGGAAATTAAAATTGGAACTACGCCAGAAAGAAAGAACCCGGAGAATGAAATATTGCCCGCAACATAAGGAGGAATACACTACAGCTCGCAGAGAATATTTAAAAACAATTCTAAAAAGTAAAACTGAATATTTTTCCAAGAAAATACTATACTCTCAAAATAAATCCAAGGACATTTTTAAAATAGTAAATGACCTTTGTAATAGTGACAGAATGGCTCCTACTCAGGTTCCCACCCAGGAGTTCTGTAATTCACTTAATGAGTTCTTCATAGATAAAATCACTACCATAAAAAGGAGCATCCCAGATTCATCCAGTTCAGAACTTAGGGACAACACTTATTTTAACCCACATACTCTGGATACTCTTCCCCCTATTGACCCAAAAACACTCTTGGAGCTTTTATCTCGTGTCAACTCTGGGTCCCCCAACGATAGCTGCCCCCCACATATTTTGAAAGAGGTCTGCTCAGCTTTTCCCCTGAGTATCCTTCCATTCTTGAACGAATCTCTTTCACAGGGCAAGGTCCCTGCCTCGTTCAAAAATGCTACGCTTATCCCACTACTGAAGAAACCTGGCGCAGATTTGCTGGACCTGGCAAATTATAGACCCATCTCCCTACTCCCCTTCCTGTCTAAACTTCTCGAGACTCACGTGTCCAGATGTCTCAGAAATTTAATAGAGCAAACTGACTACCTTGAACAGAATCAGGCCGGATTCTGGCCTTTACACTCTACGGAAACGGTGATTCTTGCAGTTCAAGACACCTTAAGAGCTAACGCAGATAAAGATATCCACCAGGCATTGGTGCTCCTTGATCTGTCGGCCGCGTTCGACACGGTCGACTATCCTGTTAAACCGTGTCGAACAGGCCGGCCTCAGTGGATCCGCACTTGGTTGGATGGCTTCCTTTATCTCCGGGCGGACGAAGTCAGTGAGACTCGGCACGTTCACTGCTCAGAAATTATCTTCCTCCTCCGGAGTGCCACAGGGCTCGTAACTCTCGCCACTCTTATTCAACTTATATCTGAGACCTTTGTTATACTCTCTAAAAGGTCGGAATGTCACCATCTTTAAGTATGCTGACGACTTGCAGCTAATTTTTCCCCTGAACACACCAGATTCCGTTGAAGAGTTTCAGGCAACTATGAAGCAAATACAAAAGTGGATGGACCTAAACCACCTCAAGCTCAACCCAGGCAAAACAGAATTAGTCCTGCCTGGGAAGAGTGATCTTAGTTGGGGGCCCCATTTCTGGCCAGTGCATATGGGCGCTCCGCCTCTAGCCTCGCAGTCAGTCAAGAATCTGGGGGTTATCCTAAGTGCCGACCTGTCACTTAGAAGTCAGGTGGGAGCTATTGTGTCATCCAGCTTTTTCCAAGTAAGAAAAATCAGGAAAATCGCATAATTGCTTACCCCTTCTGTACTTGTACAGGTGATAGTTGCCTTAGTGCTCTCCAACCTGGATTTCTCGCTCCCAGCCGGACTACTAAAACGACTCCAGATGGTGCAGAATCAGGCGGCAAGACTGATATGGAAACAACACAAATGGCAATCAGCCCGACCTGGTCTGGAAAAACTTCATTGGTTACCATTAGCCCAAAGGATCACCTTCAAAACTGGTTGTATCGTTTTTAAAGCACTGCAGAGCAAGGACCCTAAATTTGTTAGACAGATGCTCACTGTCTATAAACCACAACGCAACCTGCGTTCTGCCCATCTTAATTTGCTCACTATTCCTTCCTTTAAAAGGAAGAAGCAAGGAGGTTGCTGTTTTTCGTTCTTGTCGGCTACTCTATGGAACTCCCTCCCTATTTCACTCAGGAATTGTGATAATCTTTTGGTCTTCACAAAATCCCTGAAAACGTGGTTATTCAAGCAGACATACGTCTAAGGAATATATCTGGATCATTGACATTAGCGCCATGAAACCTATGGGTGTGCGTGCGCTCTATAAATAAATATTAACATAACATAACATAACTAATGGTTTTTCTTATCTAGGCATTCTATTTAGTCACAATGGGGCATATGTATGTAATTTACATTTTGCGATTCTCAAATAGCGATTTTTAACAAATTGCTGTTTGAGAATCGCAAAATGGAATGTATGTAATAAATCACAATTTTTTTGCGAATCTCTAAAATTCCTTAATTGCGATTTGCAAATTGCGAATCGCAATTAAGGAATGAGTGTCCCTTTCATTCCTATGGGCCAAGAGGCCCATAGGAATGAATGGGGATACATTCTAAAATTGCGATTTTCCATGAGAAAATTGCAATTTGAGAATCTCAATTCCATGGGTGCCAGGGTGTCCAAAGGACACCTGTTGCACTCCTGGAATGTGCATGTAAGTACATGTGGCGCACATACATGCCTTAAGGGCATGTCTGTGTGCCACTAGCACTTTGATTTTTTTTTAAATGCATTTTAACAGGAAATCGCAAAATACCATCTACTTGGAGTAGGCAGTATTTTGCGATTCCTTAAGCCACAATCGCAATTTGCAAGACACGCCTACATAGCATTTAAGGAATCGCTAAATTGCGATTCCTCACATGCTTGAGCAAAATAAGGAATCGCAATCTTTGCAATTCCTTATTTTGCTATGTGGCTCATACATACCAAAACACTGTTTGCGATTCCCAAACGCCGGAATTCTTGACCATACTTAACAGGGACCTATTACAGGACAGTTTGAGGATGGAGGGTGCGTTAAGAATACCGTGGCTTAA
The DNA here is from genome assembly GCF_964263255.1 of Lissotriton vulgaris. Lineage (NCBI taxonomy): Eukaryota > Metazoa > Chordata > Amphibia > Caudata > Salamandridae > Lissotriton > Lissotriton vulgaris. The sequence continues at coordinate 55,133 of NW_028241679.1, read as the reverse complement.
GTATATCCATGACTTTACAAAAGACATGAGTACCCCAGAATACTTCACTAATCCCAGTACTATTGCCCTGATTTCCAGGAAAAGTCTTAGATAGGTGGTTCTCTCTTTCCTGGAAAGTAAAAGACTTTCTGTAGAAGTTAGTAAACCTAGGAGCATATTATCAAGGACAGGCGATACATTATCGCCCCTTTTATGGGCAGGAAACTGCCGATAAAGCGGCGATAATGGCCTTGACAATATGCTCTATGAATTCCAATCGAAGCCCATGTTAAATGTATTCACATCTAACATGGGCTTCGATTGGAAATCATAGAGCATATTATCAAGGCCATTATCGGCGCTTTATCGGCAGTTTCCTGCCGATAAAAGCGGCGATAATCTATCGCCTGTCCTTGATAATATGCCCCCCAGTGTTTTGAACCACCAGATGGTCCTTACAACTTTTAGTTTACAGCCATATTTGGCTTTTGTGCCAGCTGGCTTCGACAGGTTCTTATTATTCAGATTCAGATTGGGGACAATACATGAACTTGTCTCTTTCCCCAAGATGAATGACTGGGCAGGTGAGTTACAACTTTGCCCATGTGATAACCTGTCGCCCCAATCATCTATGCACTTGGTCCTATTTTGCAAATTTTACACGGAGGCAAGAAAGTTTTGGATAATCCTGATTCTACACAAATGGGGCCTGAGACAATGCCGACCTGTTTTTATTAAGCTCCAGTTTTTAGAAAATGAACATGTAGCCTGGAGGCTATCCATGTTCTTAAAAAGGATACTCTACCACAGAAAGAGCATTGTTATTAAGGACAGAGAAGGAGGCCTTTGATAACACGTACTTGATAAATTATAACCTATTTTAATTTGTGTATATAACTATGTAATGTATTTTAATATTGACTTGATACATATGTAAATTATCATTGTTTTTAACATTGTTAATTTTCTTATTACTTGCGCTTTTTATGATTGTTGAACCACAATCGAAATAAAGCTTCGTTCTGATTCTGATTCTGAGTAGTTCTGTCTATTCTCGTCCAGTCTGTTTCTTTTTGGGGTTCCTTTCCTTTTAAGTATAATATTATTTGATTATATTTCTTCATTACTTCATCTGAGGGGGCTCCTGACTTTAGGTCTCTAGGGTACTCATCACTTGGCGAGTCTGCAGCAATTTTACATTCTGTCCATAAATCTACAGGAACAACAATGTCAAATAGCCAATCTTAATCCTTTAACAAACATTTTGAAACCTTCACAAACCTTTCCACTTGTCTGTACCACTCTACAGGTTTCTCTCGGACTTTCGGGAAATCATTTGTAAATGACAAAATATCCTGTCTGGATCATGGGACATGCACATACCCTCCCCCTGGCACTTCTCTCATGGGGCACAATCTTTCTACCTTTTCTGGTTCTTTTAATAAATATTCAGAAGCAGTGCTTTTTCCCTGTGCTTCTTCCTTTTCCTTTTTCCATCTAGCTTTCCACCTTTCTAAATCACCCCATTTTTGCAACAATGATAAAAATTCTTTTATTTGCAATTTACGTCCTGACACATTCTTATTTTCTAAATCTTTGTCAGCTTGATAAGGCTTTTGTAACACTTTAGATTTACCAATGTCAATTCCCATGTCAGCAGCCAAATTCATTAATTTTTCATGAAATACCTTTGTATTCCTGGTAATACTTCAAAATATAAACAGCAATTAATCTTCATTGAATGTATTTAACCTTTCCAATCCCACATTACCAGCAATCATTACTTCTAAATCAACTCTTAATTTAAAAATATCCAATACTTTCGGCTGTGATTTAGGCTTTTCTATTTCTCAGGACCATCTTTCTATTTCTTCCGGAGTTACCACAGTAGCACTTCTTGTACCTGAGGATGTTTCCATCCATTCCTCTCTGGAACTTGCGGGAGTGTTTTTCCTGACTGAATCACCCACCGGTTCTCTTATAGGTAATTCCATCAGGGAAATCACTGACGCACATTCACTTGCTTTATCATCAACTATCAAGGGTTCCTTTCTTGATTGTACTACAGGTGTAGTCAGAATGGGAGGTTTAGGACTAGACTGTTTTTCTCCATATAATGGCACAACAGGACCTATAGTTACCGGAATTGTTAAAGCTTCAGGACTAGTGTTTAACTGGGAACATTTCTGAAATAACTCACTTCTCTGTTTATTTATTGCTTCTCGTTCCCTTTCCTGTAATAATTTCTCTAATGAGGTTTCATGTACAACTTGTGGAACTAAAGGTGGTTTTAGAAACGGAGTGCTAGGATTAACTATACTTGGTCCTTCATTGTAAGGTGGTGGATTTTTCATGAACAAATCCTCGAAATAATCATCTTTTGAATCACCACTAGTCATCACATTTTTAGTTGTCTCTGTGCACTTGCTTCCTGATGGTTCTTCTAGGGATAATACGGGGTACAATCCTTCCACTATCATGGACTGTCTCCATAGTTTCATTTGTTAATCTCTTGTCTCTCGGCGACATTACGGATAGAAATTGCTTTGATTCCTGTCACTTCTGGGTCGATCTCGCTCGAAAGCCCCAGTCTCCCATTCTTCTAAGGCTTCGTATTGAGTTAATCTAGGTTTAGGATCTAATTCGTTCATGCGAGTTCCCAAATTGTACAGGACTCTACCATTAAAAGTACCATGTTCTGGGAATGCCAACATTCCGTCTTCTTTAGTAAATTCCATCCAGTTCTCTCACAAGTGTGATGCAGGCGTATTTGGTGGTGGGATAATAATCCCTTCCCTGGTTTTAATGACTTTATCTTTCTTAAAGAAGTTCTTAATTTTCTTGACAAATGACATTTTTCTTTTATCTCTGTACATGATATAAGGTCTCCCTCGATTCATCTGTTCTTTAGCAAAACCTAAATATTTTCTATTGGGTCAATTTCCTATAAATCCTGGATCTAAATGTCACATATATTTTATGCTGCTTCACTTGGGATGACAATCGATTGTTTACGAAAAGCTTCCAATACTAATAGGTTTCTTATTTTAAATGACCGGTCAGACTTTAAAATTCAAATAGACTCAAGCAATGGTTGCGCGGCTTTTCCTGTGAGACAAGTTCTCACACTCCTGCACCCACCCCTCCTTTACAATATTAAATCAGCTACACACCCACTGTCTCAACCAATACCAGCACGGCTCTAAGTGACGTCATTGCAGCTCCGCAACTGACTCCCTCTTTTGCAAGGTAATTACTAAACTTATTTCCTTTCACTTTTAAATGTATGACTCATTAATTAACAACGTAGACACATTTGCCACTGTGCCTGAGTGACTAAATTCAAAGAAAAGATGGTTTGCACTCACTACGAGTAAATCCCTTCCACTTACCCTTCATACACTACGAGTAGATCCCTTCCGTCTACCCTTCATGCAAACATTGGAGAATCTGTTACTGCCTTGGGCTTACCCTTTCTAGGTGATACAAGGCCAAAGTTTCACCAGCGAACCCCTTTGCTGTCACTAAAGCTCAGAAGAACCTGCTACTTCTTCAGTGTTACCCTTTCTAGGTGATATAACACCAAAGTTTCACCAATGAACTCTTTGCTATCAATTATTCACACATTTGTACAGACATTTCCCTAAATTGTGCTTCCGGTTTTACCTAACCATGAACTTACTTCCACAGGCAAGTGACCTCACTACAGAGTGGCTTCCATTTACCACCTGTTATTCTTCCCCTGGGGATTTCAAAACAAACATATAACATGTGCAAAACGGGTTTGGGTAATACATAAAATTAATTATAAATTCAAATACACAAATGCAATTCAATTAACCGACTAACTTCAACTAACTACCTATCTTAACTAAACCCTAACCATACTGCTGTTACCAAAGTAATACTGATAGAGCGCGGGCTCACCTGCCCATTTCACCGTACTCACCCAGGCCCATAAAACATCATACACACTTTGAACAGGTGAACCTACGCTTCTAATCAGATATTATAATTTTCCTTTATAGGACCTATATCACTGACTTACCAATCCTAGTCACCGGTACCTAGAATCCTAAGGGATCAAGGGTGTTACAATAATAGGCAGTAATTAACATTTGTGTTTCATAAAATAACCTCAAACTCAGGAAAGGTTTAAGTTCTTTATCTAATGTAAAATCGTAAATGTCTGAAACCATAATAAATCAATAATTGCTCGTTCAGTTAGAAAGATGAAGATTTAAACAAGATAATCAATAATTCAGAAAGAAATGTTGTTAAGCATTTAAACATAGAGTGGGTAGAAAAGGGAAAACAGTACAATGATAAACCCACACCTTTATAGTTACCTAGAATGGTGTGAAGACCAACCCTGGCCACGGGCTGGATTAAAGGACAGAACCCCAAGATTGCAGGTGCCAGCAGGAAAGAACAGGTGCAGACCAGAATCAGGACAGGTACGGGCCAAATTGGATTAGGACAGGACCACCACAGGCTAAGTCTGGCACCCACAGCTAAAGCACAACGCCTGCGTCACACCCTCACTGCAGCTAACAGGCAGACCACGATTGAGTTAGTGAGATTGTCTCCCTTAGAATCCCGATTGGATTATCGAACTCCTTCCCAGGACCCCGATTGGGTTATTGAATCTTCTGACAGAGTGCTCCGCCAGCACCTCTGCTCTCGATCGCCTATTGAATGTGTTGGGTCAGTGACAGGTCAGCCATTCGGACAAGTCGGACAACCTAACTAGCTAAGCCTACCCTAGTTATATTACTTTCCAGGGCAGTGTACCACCCCCCATATGTTGCAAATGTGTGAATCCCCAATTTTGATTGGACAAAAGGATGAGGAGAGGTCATCACACCATATTAATATGAGGTAACTTCCATTCTGTATTTAAATTAATGTTCCCTCCCATCAATTTATTTTCCCATGCACTTTTATTCCACCCGGCAGTGAATGTATCAATAACTAATACAATGTAGTCCATATTTTAGTTCAGCTTCCTTCACAAGGGTCAAAAGTTGACGTTCCCATGAACATCTTCTAGCAAGTCAGGAGTTGGACGGGTTTCAAAAGTCAGTGCTTCATGGACTTGAGCTTTTCTGCGCAGTCGCAGTTCCTCCAAAGATGGAGTTCAGAAGTACATGTCAGGCCCAAAATTCGATACATATGAGAAATAGAAAAGAAACAGTTTTAGAACAACGAATAACTGAATGTTCTGTATACCACTTATCTCTACACTATTCCCATTATTTTATTTTAACTATAGCATTAAGTATTAGGCAGAACAAACAGCTTAGCAAAAGCAGCGATGCAAGCTTCTTGCACGTTAGGACATAGAGCAGCCAGTTCTAGTGCGCAGAAGCAAAAGTTTTCCTCCAAGCACAGTAATACGTCATGTCACGTGAGTTTGACAGACGCATGTGCAATGGAAAATCATGTGTAGCAGCGACCATGTTAGTGCAAGCAAATTATGATTAGTAAAAGCACATAGGCGAGCTTCCCCTAGATACTAGAAATGTCGTGTGGTGCAATATTAATAAAATGAAACATATTAGTTAGTATATTATGTGTTATTCTGAGAGGACTGAAAACAAACAAGTCGGTTTACGTGTGAATCCTTACTCCATCACTAGCAAAGAAATGTACTGTTATAAATATAAAATATGAGTTTTCAGTTGCTCCCTAACACTCCACTGGTTTTATCTGTTCTAAAATGAATGGTAAGGGACTTCCAGAGGTTGGACGCCAAATATGCGAACGAACAACCCCCTACCTCTTGCTCTCCTGATTCTAGGGACAACAAGAAAGATGAGATTGTTTAATCCCAGCTCTCTACAGGTGCTATACAGGTTAATGCGATGCCAAAGGATATGTGGGCCAGGCGTATGTTTTACTTTGTGATTGATGCAAAAGGCTTTAAATTCTATCCTTTTCTTTATAGGCAGCCAATAGAGTTTTGAAAGGGCTGATTTTGCTGATTGCATTTTGAATAAACTCATCAATACTCTAGCTGTGGCATTTAGAGTGACTTGAAACTTTTTGGGGATGTTTGAAGGGCTGCCTAGATAAAGAGAGTTGCTGTCATCTAGATAAGAGAGAATAGGTCTTATACCACAATCTGAGTGCTGTACGACACCATGGTAAAATCTAAGGCACAGATGATGTCTGATAGAGGGCAGATGTACAGATTAAAGGATATAGAGCTCAAAGAAGAGCCATGCAGCACTCCACATTGAACTGATGTGTCTCTGAAGAGAAAGACCCTTCACTTACTTGAAAGCTCCTATTATGTAAAAACAAAGTCAACCATTTTAGCGCCTTGCCTGTAATGCCAACCTATTCTAGTCTATATTGTAAGATTAAATGGGAAACTGTGTTGAAAGCTGCATTCAAATCGAGGTGAACCACCCTGATCCAATATCTTTTTGAGGTCCCCTGTGGCCCATAAGAGAGCCTTCTCTGTACTGCAGCCAGATTGGAAGCCAGTTTACGTCTGGTGCAGTAAGTTATTTGTATCCAAAAAAAAGTAAGATAACCATTTATCCGTTTTTCCAAAATGTCGTTGACCCCCAGAAATAGTGACATGGATCTGTAGTTTTCAGCCCAGTCAGGGTCAAGAGAGTGTTTCTTCAACAACGGATGAATAATCATGTGTTTCCATGCATCATGAACACATCTATATTCCAAGGATAAATAATAGATGACCGGTAAAGGTGATTTAGCCCTAGATCTGGCTCAGGGAAGCTTACATGCTTTTCTAGGGATTAAGGTCTCTAGCATTGAGAATATCCATTCTTTAAAGATCAAATAGGAGGCAGAGGTGTTGCCATCTAATCTAGGGGTAGAATTATCCACGGCTGCTTCTCAACTTATGATGTCCAGTTTAGACTATTGTCTAGAGGATTTTGCTTGAAATCTATTAGATTTGGCCACTTCTGATAAGGTGATGGAGACAAGCAAGTGATCTGACCATGGAACTGGCAGTGGGGCATTTACCATCATATTAGAAATATCTGTAAAGATGGGATACAATATATTGCCATTGGAATGTCTAGGGAACATTACCAATTTTGCAAGGTCCATTGCTAGTAAATCATTGCTAAGATTTTTAGCCTGTGTGCATGTATTATCATCCATGTGAATGTTTTCGTCACCCAGCAATTTAAAATTGGCTGACTGAAGGCTATGTATCTACTAAACTCTGTAGTGGGCACTGGTGGTTGAAATAGAAGCAGACAACAAAAAGTAAATATATGTGAAAGTTTGATTTAAAAAAGCAGGCTTTCACAACCTGAAATGTCTAAGAGGGTTGACCTGCACTCAAGGTTATTTTTCAAAATGAAAGCTGTGCCCCTTCCTTTCTTTCCTACCTGGTCACTCCTTTCAGTTAAGTAACCAGGCAGAAGTGTTACCGCTATGTCTAGCCAACTTCCCATACAAGAATAAGTGGAAATGTTCACAAGCCCACACCAGTTCTAGGCTTTCTTTCTCAGTTTGTGAATAAGGGCATATAGTTTGGGACAAAATTCGACTTGAATATTCCACAATTAGTCTTTGAGCATTTGGGTGTCCCTTGTGCTGTACAAGGATGGCGCCTAACCTGACAAGGCTAGCATCAGCAACAACCTCAGTATGAAGCGTTGGATCAAAGTATGCCATTTCAGTGGCGTTCTCAATAGCTTATTTGATATTCTTGAAGCTTTGCTTGCATTCATGTGACCAAAGAAAAGTAACATTCTTATTTTTCAATTCCCTTAATGGGGCACTGACAGCGACAAAGTCTTTTATATATCTAGAGCAATAGCTCGCCATGCCAAAGAATGGACGTAACAAGGAAGCATCTTGTGGGAGACTGGCACTTGATGATCGCTTGTATTTTAGCTGTCATGCACCCATCAGAAAAGATATAGCCAAAGAATTTTACCTTTGTCTTATTAAACTCACATTTCTCTGCATTCAAAATTAGCCAGCATCGGTGAGAAAATGACACACTAGTGTGAGAGCTTTGTCGTGCTCCTTCTGTGTAGATCAGAAAAACAATATGTCATCACTATAATTGAGCTCATTCAAGACAGGCTGTATGACACATCAAATTACATATTGAAATTGCTCTGCTGCTGATGACACTCCAAAACCTAGGGCCTGGGTTAGATCTTGGCGGGACTACTGTCATCCCTCTGTGGCTGCAAGTACTCCATCGAGCTGACAGAGTCCAACTAGCCGTTTTAATATGAGGGCTGGGTAAACTTGCATTCGCATCAACAGACTGCTTAACAGCATATAAGCGGCACCTCTCCATCAACGCAGTGGACTCCTCTGCTGTTTAACCTTACTACGTCATTGTCAGGAAGGGTGAGTTTGGAACAGCTGATTTAGGTGTCCCTGTTTTGCTAGTGTTGTCCTAGCAGTGGATTAATGAAGGAGTAAGTCCCTGGTGGAGTGTAGACTGGTAAGTACTACTTAATAATGTGTCACCACACATATATGTTGTGTGTGCATAAAAAAATATATGTAGATGATGTGTCATGCCACTTTTGTTACATATACCATAGCCCATAACATATACACACTATTGATTGTACTTCCACAGGCACCACAAGCACAACACCCACAACTACCACCACAAACAATATATTTTTTTAAGTGTCAATACAGCTGTGTTCATTTTACCTTAATACGTTGTAAAATGAACACAACTGCATTATACACACAAAATGGAAGATTAATGTAAAAATACACAAGGCCAAAATATATGTATACACATGATTCATAGTAAAACTAGTGAACAAGAAACTTACCTTAGATCTTGGCAATACCATAAGTGATTAGTGGCATAGTCAGGTAGGAGCAGCAAGGCAGGGACTTGGACAATGGGGTTCAAAAAGGAAATGGAAGTAAAAAATGGGAAAAAAGGGATCCTTCTCCCTAATTTCCTTTGATTACACTAACTCAAAGTAGGAGTTATCCCAGCCACAGTTTGCTCCATGGAAAGGCACATTGTGATTAGGCCGGCGGTATATTTGGCTTGACTATCGCCGACTGCCACTTCTATCTATGATGCCATTAACCCGGGGGAGAATTCCTGGCAGAGTCGGTAGCACTTGGACTGTCTTTCCTCCATAGACCCGCCAACAAACAGGCAGTCAACAAAGCAGTCAGGCAATGAAACCGTAGAAAAAGCTATGGCAAAACCATTACTGCCAAGTTTTAAAGCAGGATCTTACTTCGTCTTTGTGACAGAACAAACCAATATGTATAGAAAAGTGTGTGATTTACATGCAATTCTCTTTGAGTTCCAACTGATTATATCCTCTATTCCAAGCATGGATACTACGACTATGGGAGAAACCTATGGAATTGGACCAGTGAAACGCTTATTGATATCGTGCTTGAACAGGGATTCAAGTTAATTTTCAACGGCTTCCTGTAAGTGAAAGGAAACTTGTCTATGTTTTTTTATCATAGGACAACGTCCTCATTAATGAGTAATTGGACTTTCATAATCTTAAATTCTCCTAATCCATGAAACAACAAAATGAATGAACTTACAATTTCATGATGAGCATTTGTGTTATAGTGCACCGATATCAGTCCCATATCTGCAACTATAATGAAGCTGAGTAAACAGGGCTTGATGCTGTTACTTAAAGTATATGAATGAGTGCTTGTACTATTTCTTTCTTATGTTTTACGGTTGCTAAAAATGACCTTGTCTGTTTAGTGGGTATGGAGCAGCCCAATTATGCACCTTAGTTTTCAATGATGTAAGTCGGGCAGTGGAGACAGTTAATTATATTTCTCCTCAAGCAAAATATTTATTGATGTACCACTTTCGATAATGAAAGGTTTTGAACAACCGTTGACTTTTAGTATGATGTCCAGACAATTGTGTAAAGAAATGGTAGTGAAGCACACAAACAATTCCCGCCAGTTCTCTTAGACAATGAAATGTCACTAGTAAGGATGAACAATGTTTTAATTCTAATCTTTTTTTATGAATATTCTTGGCTTTATTTTACTCCAAGTTTTTCTATTACATACAACATTTTTCCAAAAGGCAGCCAAAATGTGTTTTGTCTACAAGACTTTTTCAAGGCTGCAAATAGTGTACATAATGGGGCTCACATTACTCTGAGTTCAGATGAAAACACAGAAAGAAAAAACACCCCTCTAGGGTTAAACTACAGTTTAAAAGCCGTAGAAAGAAAGCTCCCCTGTGAGGGAAGAAGAGATGATGAAAGTGTGAAATGGTGATTTCCCCAAAACCATTCTAGAGGAAGGAAGTTACGGTTGTAAACTCACGCTGTGGCTACAGTGTGTAAAATGCACATAGTGTGATAGGGTGGCAGTATTTATATAGCAGAGACCGAGCCAAGAGTCACACCCTAAGAACTGAGTGAACCCGAGACACTATTTGTGATTATTTATTTACTTGTATTACTTTTGTTTATTGGCATTTTAAACTGTTACTAATTACAGCATTGTACTGTAAAGTAACAGACCGTCCAAATAGCAATACAAACTTATCTTCAGTAATTAACAATCAACTCCAGTCTTATCTGATACAACTGTAAATCCACTAAGTTGCTTCTCACTGTAGCTACCCTCTTGCTTTTACGAAGGGTGGTCGCTAAAAAGTGCAATGCAAGGAAATATTGAAAGATCAAAGAGATAGCCAATGGTATAACAAATAAATGGTGAAAAATAAAAAGCAGAGAAACAAATAAACAAACTGAACAAACACAAGTGAGTGACTCAACAGGTGCCACGCTAGCGGTCATTATTACAAGTAAGTGTGAACAATGGTTATCAAGTGGGTGGGTGGGGGTAAAGCAGGAGCCCACCTCCTGGTAGCTACCATCAGGTGCTGTGACAAATGACCACACCAACCAGTACCTCATCTCCCATCCTGCAGAAAATGTGGAAGGATCTGCACTCTCTTGTTCACAGTGCCGGGACAGGGAAACCAGGGCAAGGGCCACCAGGGCACCTCACAATTCAATGCTCATCGTTTCGCCCATTTGGTCTCCTGGTCTATCCCTCCCTCCCTCAGGTGAACCATCACTATCCTATGGGTCTCCCCTCAAGTCATATTCTGGGTGCTCCCAGGCCACCAACACCTCAGTCCAAAAGTCTGTTATAGGTTGGCTTCTTACCGCTTTAGCCTCCTCCCTGACCAATGCCTGCTCCTCCGCTCTTGCCCACTGGGTCACAACAGAACTCCAGGTACAAACCTCTGGTCCAACTGCAGATTTCCAGGTTATGGTTATACGTCTCTTAGCTAATGTGAGGGTCAGATCTACAAACCATGTGCCCACATTTTGGGTGCTTGGTCTCAGGATAGCCCTACAATACAGGTTTCCAAGGAAGAGGGGATGGCATGCTCAAGCATAGAGTCCAGGGAATCAAGCACCTTATCCCAGAAAGGAAACAACCTTGGGCAATACCAAACCATATGTCCTCATCCAAGTGTCTGCATCATGGATAGGGGCAAGGCTCACCCTGATAGACTACCTGGATTTTGTGCGGCGTCATATATGTCATGTGAGCATAGTTCAATTGGAGGTATTTTAACCTCATGCTCCTAGAAATTCGTTTAGGGGAAGCTAATACCCTACACCATCCAGGGTCTGTTAAATCATGTTGTAGGATCCTTTCCCATCTTCCCAGTAGAGTGCATGAATGGCCATGAACCATTGCTGAGAGGAACTGGAGGAACCAGGTCACCAATAACCTCATTACGAGTTTGACAGTGCAGCGCCTGGTCCGCTCAGCCACAGCACCACCAAACTCATGTGCCAACCGCCCAGCCATATTATGACTTTTACAGTCACTGGTGGGTGGTTCTTTGTCATTCCCACGGTGGTGCCTATCAAATAAGCACTCCAGTGAGAATGTCAAAGACAGTACCTGCATGGAATTGACTTGTGCAGTTCAAGCCATGCAGGTTTTCGGGTGCATGCACACAAGGAGGCACATGTTGTGCCCCCTTCCATGTACCTTATGGCCCTGAGGCACAAGGGGACGCTGGAGGATGAACCGCCATGAAAACCATGGTGGTGAGGAAACTTGTAATATGCTTGGTAGGACCGCGGCGGTCCTGCCAAGCATAATATGGCCTCAAGAATGTTGTGCCACCGCCTGGGAATGGTGGTTTCCCAGCAACTGCATTGGGGTAATGGCAGTCCAACCAAATGTAATAGGGCGGTCAGAAGACTGCCACCACCGTGCCCAGGTGAGTCTGGTGGTACTTGGACTGCAAGACTCGTAATCAAGCCCCAATTGTCTGGGGGCGCCCATTGGGACCAACAACTGCAGGACTGCATGAGTTGTGGGTTCTTCCCACTCCCCGGTCACAGGCCCCAGACCGCCTGAGCTTCATACATAAGGAATTGGCCGGACGGCAAGTCATAATGCGCCATCAGGTCATCAAATTGCAGAAGTGTGCCAAGCTGATAACAGTCCAAAGCTTTCACTAGCCTTGCATCTGTCCAAGACAAATGTTGACCAACTGTAAAATATGAAAGGGGTTCACCATGGGGAAGTCCCATGTTGTAGGGATTCTTCTCCTACACAGAACTGTGCACAGAGACATAGGACCTTAGTGAATTAGGGTGTGCCAAAACTCATGTTAGTACCCAACATCCCCTACCAGACTAGCATCAGTGTCTCATTGGCTCTTCGTCCTATAGCAAAATACCAATGATTAGACAACCCAAAACATGCGACTTAGGTTACCTCAGGCAATGTGGAAAACAAGAACACTCTTTCGTTATACTCTCATACCAGTCCAAAACAGGGAGTAAAAGGAGACACAAGCAAGTTTGAAATATTTATTTCTAACGCCGTGATCTCAGGCGCAGCACCTTAGCTAATACAAGCAGACATATTATGAGAAACAAGGTTGTCGGCATAGTTACTATTCCATAAAATACAAAGGGAGAAAGCATGTTATAATGCTAAATGGAAACAGGTTTAAAGTATACCTATATTTCACCCTCCCTTGCTAGTAGGTTATTTTATAACTTCAGAAGGTCTATCAGGATTACATAGGCGGCCCCATACCTCTGGTATTTAGCAGAAGTGGATCGCATCAGGTTCTGCACAAGCTCTCAGCATACAAATGTTCTCCAAGTGTGTGTGATCTTGCCTACGCAGTGCATTATTAAACGCGCCAATATCGGAGGTGGCCACAGCTGCATATGTGTTATGGCTAGAACGTGCGCTGATCAGTTAGAACAACAGCTACAGGGTCTAAGATAACCTTGATGGTCCCGGCTCACACTGTACAGACTAAACTAAAGAAGCACCTTAGAAATGCAGCAAAACAAGTTATTCTCATGTGAAGCAAAATACTCAGTGTTCTCTAAACAATAGCACAAGTGTGTGTTGTGTGCAAAGCAAAGCTTGAAATTCAAAATGGTGTTTAAACTTCTAATAAGCCCATGCCAACTTAACACTGTGCAAATGTACGGTCATTCCCACTACACCCACTAAGGACAGCGCTGGTGCTTACAGAGGTATTATCATGGTTCTCAGGACACATCGGCACCAGCATTTCAGCACCACAGATAGACGCACTCATGGGAGCAGGATTGACACTGCTGGACATAGCAGTTTTGCCAGTAGGTTTTCCATATGGGCGGGCCAACTGTCCATGGCTCACCCTGATTAACCTTGCTAAGCTACATCCACTGAAGTTGAGAAGTCAGAAAATATAATTAAAAATTCAGGACACCCAGACATCCCTCCTCAAGTTGGTGTCGGAGGACAGTCAGGACACCTCATGATGGCCTCTATCCCATATCAAGTAACGCAATAGAATGTCCAGTGTTTCAACCACAAGGTGGGCAGTCCTACTGGTAAATTAGCAAAAAAATAAAGGAGCCTTGGGAGAATGACCATTTTAGACACTTAGAACCAAGCCATAATGAAGAGTTTAAGAGAATGTAAAATGGAACACAGGACCTTAGGGATCAGAGAACCTTCCCCAAAATGCCCTCTCAGAGGTCCTTAAATGAATGAAAGATCTGAATCCCTAGATATGGGAAGGAGTTGGGTGACCACATCAGGTCTGGAGAAAGGTCCAATAGCCTCATTGCACCAGGGGGAACAAGGACAACATGTGTCTTAGCTTTACTGACCCAGAGCCGGACACCCCCTCAAAATCCCACAGAAGTTCCAACGCTCTCACAATGCCAGTGTTTCTATCTCTCAGGTAGAGGAGGATATCGTCCGCATAGAGGGAAATGATGTGTTTCCATCCTGCAACCACCATGCCGGAGCACCTGTCCAGCATTCTAACGAGCTGAGTGAGAGGCTCAATGGCCAGGATGAACTAAGTGGGGACAACGGACACCCCTGCCTTGTACCGGGCAGTGTACACCATTTCTCCCCTAGGCCCATCAGTGACATCACCTCGAACAGAAACTCCCATTGCACTGTGTCAAATGCTTTTTCGAGGTCTACAGACATCAGTACGGCGTCATCGCAGGTTTGCGTCTCAGGATGGTACATTACATGATGCAACCTTCTAACGTTCAGAGGAGTGCTGTGAGTGGGGAGGAAGCCACTCTGGTCTCAAAGAGTTAATGCCAGCAGGTGTGGGAGCAGTTAGAGAGCCTAAACCTTGCTAAGGATGTTGAAGTCTAGATTCAGCATAGAGTGGGGTCATAATTCAGTGACTCAGGTTTCCTGTGTCTTAGTCTTAGAGCGAGGGATGACCTTTGCTTCGTTGATGGACTTGGGAAGTGTGCTGAGCTGCCACGAGACCCTGTATAGCTTTTCCAACTGTGGGGCAAAAGTCCCAGCCTATGCTGCCTAAAACTCGGTCAGAAGTATGTTGGGGTTCAGGTGTTTTGCCCCTTGCCATCTCCTTCACAGCTACCCGAATCTCCTGCACATACACAACACCTCCCAGGCTCTAGCATTGTTCCTCTGGTAGCCCATTCAGTGGTATATTAACCAAGAAAGAAGATTGTGCCTCCATCGGAAGGGGCTCAGAGGTAGGGGTGGGCGGAACTTGCAGAGTTGCACTTTGCAGAATTCCACAGAGTTGCATACAAACTCAGTGGAATTCTGCAAGTTTTGTGAGTGGGCAGAGTCCACTACTTGCCCACTCCTGAGTCTATCAACACCCGGAAAATAACACTATTGAATTAGGCTGTTAAACGCTGGTTTTTAATCATGGAATTATGTTTTCAATATTGGTAGAACAAACAGCCCATCAGATCACAAAATAGTTTTGTGAAGCTACCCAGGTGATGCCAATCCTTAATTCATAACAGCAGAGAGACGCAAGTATTCAGAGTATGTGCCAGACCGACCCCTAGCCAACAGATACTGGGTAGAGGTGAGCAGAGTTTGCAGAGTTCTCCTACGCTGAATTTCTGCAAGGCTGGAAAAAAGTTATGATGTTCCACACTCAATGCATTTGCCAACCAACACCATCTGTCTTTCATTGACCAATATTCCATGCCTGGGTTGTGTAACTTTGTGAACAAACCAATCAAATGCCAATAGTGATATTTGAAAGATACTGACATGCTAACTGAGCTGCAGTGCTGCATTGCAGTTGTATTTGGGGTTGTGTATTTGGCGTCTAAATTATGTGTAATATTTTATTTCAGTCATACACAACATTGGTAATGCCGGTTCCAGTATTGCTGCAGGAGGAGATGGGTCAGTGGATGGGAAGAAGCAGCAACAGGGATGTGCACTGGTAGTCACATAGGGGCATATTATCAAGAACGGCGATAAAATTATCGTCGCTTTAGCGGCAGGAAACTGCCGCTAAAACGGCGATAATGGGCTTGATAATATGCCCTTGTGAATTCCCATCGCAGCCCACGTTAACACCAGAACCTGGGCTGGTATGGGAATTTACAAGGGCATATTATCAAGCCCATTATCACCGCTTTAGCTGCAGTTTCCTGCCGCTAATTCAGCGATAATTTCATCGCCGTTCTGGATACTATGCCCCTTAATTTCTTGCATTTACTATGGTCACTAGCTATTGCCATGGGGTCTCTGGTCGTTATCAACAACATAATATGACGTGAAGTGAACCCCCTCAGCTTTACCAGCCACAGCAGTAGTTGAATTATTATTATTATGGCCTCTTCTAAGTGCAACTCAGCAAAATCTCACATAATGAGCATTTATGGCTTGAGGGAGACATGAAAAAACGGAAGGTTAAAAGAAATGTATTGGTAAATGAGTGAAAAAGTGAAAAAATGGGAGGGTGGGTGAAAGTGTGTGCATGTGGATAAAGGGATGGATGGGCGAAAGGATGGTTTTAAGAAAGGGTTGCTATTGAATGGGTGCATAATGGATTATAAATTTTGGTGAAAGACTGGATGGGAGAAAGTAAAGCTTAATATTTGTGGTTATGTGTGAATTAGAATGAAAGGATGAATGAATATTTGGATTGTTTGGATGAATATGCTATGCAGCTCTTCGTGTAAGGAGCATGCTGCTCACCTACTTTGCTTACTTGGTTTATGTAGGGTTATCAATATCATCCAAAGCTATAGTTCTAAGTGCTTTTAATTTTAATTCTTTATTCTACTCCCTTGACTCGCTGTATTTGTTAAGTGAGCTAGATCTATCCTACCTGTCATTGATCAACCCCCTCTCTGCACATGATACTTTTGCAAACGATGACCGAAGTGCAGTATTGGTCAATCAATTCATGATTGCAGTGTTGGTTGTGTAACGTGTGTCTGCTTCAGTTATGTTTTAATGCATTGCAAACCAAGCACACAAGGTGTGTTGCCCTTTGCCTACCTAGTCATCTCTTAGTAATTCACTTCTTTATTTTTCCCTACGTTTTTCCCTTCCAGCCTACCAAATTGGAAAATCCATTCTTAGCATGTGCCACATTTAATTTGATGTCCATTTGAAGTGATTCCAGAATATATTTCATAGTTTTCCATAACCGATTTATGTTACACTTGTTCTGATTTTTCCCTTTCGAATAGTATCCTGACTGAATAAGCCAAAGATGATGAATCAATGATCAGTGTAGTGTCCCCTCTATTATATAGAAAAAAAGCTCTACAATGCATGATTTGATGTCAAGTTTGGCAAATGTGCCAAATAAAATCTATATAGCCCGTTCCTTTACTTGTAGTGCAGTCCGTTAGATTCAATTTCCTCAACGTCTACTTGCAGCAGGCAGGGTAATATTTTAATATTCGCTTTTTATATGTGAGGTGTGTGACATATTATCTTATTTAAATGTCATCTGCCTCTTTGACGACAGGGTAGAAAGAGAAATGCATGTGGTGAAGAGCAGGGACATTGAAATTAAAAATAGATTATTTTCATCTACAGCTACAGATAGTAGCAAACTAGCCAAGGCGCTGGCTAGCACTGAGCATGGCTTTATTATTTTAGCACCATACACAACTCATACTCCATATAGTGCATAATGCCATACTTATTAATGAGAGCTAATTTATTTTTCAACTCAAAGTGTCTGACTCTGTTACTGTTCCTTGGAAAGCCTTCAGAGGAAACAATCCTGTGATGTTATTCTGTGCTTGTTAATACTTTTATGCCACACAGTAAGCGATTTTTTATGTTTGGCATGTGTGGGTAAAACATAAATTTGGCCTTTTGACTCTCCTAATCATAATCACATCAAATAAATTCCAATGGACCTAGGGGAAAAACAATGTTCTGCTACTGTGCCACCAAGGCATTTAAAACTACTGTTTGCACAGAGCATAATTTACAATTTAGCTGTAACTGCTGGTGCAGCCAGCCCACTCAACACTAGGGAGATAGCGGACAATTTGTGGTGGAAGAGGCTGGAGTGTATCCAGCTCTAATACTGGTGGCCTGTGGTCCTGGAAGAGGAGATAAATACACAACAGCTGGGCCTCAGTGCAGCCGGTCTCCTCAGCCTCCATCCTCCCGGCCATCCCACTGCCAGCCAACTGCTGACACCCCCTACCACACTGACAACAGGCCATTGCTGTGCTGCAGCTGTGCAGTGGCTGGACACTATTGAGGCCTTTTAAAAAAATAATTTGTGTGGGAGGGATTTGTTGTTTGTTGGGTCTGGGTAGAGAGGGTGGGAAGGGAGTTGGGCCAGTAGAGACTTTTCTAGGACATTGAGTTTTGGGGCTTGGGTCAGTTTTGGTTGAGGAGAGGCGTGGGCATGTTGTTTTGATGGAGAGGGTGAGTTTCTTTATAAATAAATAAAGGGAAAAACTATTTTACTCAATCTAAATTTATGCCTGCAGTAGTTC
Source organism: Lissotriton vulgaris (assembly GCF_964263255.1). Taxonomy (NCBI): domain Eukaryota; kingdom Metazoa; phylum Chordata; class Amphibia; order Caudata; family Salamandridae; genus Lissotriton; species Lissotriton vulgaris. Next base: position 36,885 of record NW_028241679.1, on the reverse strand, counting down.
ATCTTACTCTTGCTTTGCACTGCTGCCTTCAAGTAGTTTTACGCAGCCTGTTTAGGTGCTTTTAGCTGAAAAGAGAGCGTACCACTCAGTTATAGTGTTATACTTCTCAAACTATCTTGACCATTATGGGGAATGTCGCCATGTTGACCTATATTAAGTACAACTATATAAATAAACAACAATAGCAGTTAGTTACTTTCATACTAAGTTCAATGTCATCCATACTTGTTGTCTTACCTGAATATAGATTCAGCAATAACAAGGGAGACATCACAACTTCACAAGCGAGGTCCCACTTCCAATTCCACCCTGGTGCACTCCAACTGTAGGATTAATCTGATTGATTAATTGATTATCCATCATAGGCAACTAAATTGAAGTAGAAAGTCTGAGTAAGTGGGTTATATATTTATCAAAGATTACAAAGAATTGACTCCTCCTGAGTACTATGTAATGACACAATGAGAATGCCTGATTGTGCTCAAAATGAAAAAATATCAATACTAGTAAGTTTTGTCTAATGTGGAGCTAGTATTAATATTTGTGAAATCCTCAAGGTATAAAAAATTGTCTCAAAGTCTGGAGTGGACAGGCTTAGGTTAGGCGTTTACAGGTATGCAACACAATGCATGAATGATAACGCTGACGACTGATGTTCTTCATTCTATATCTTAAATATGGAAAAATTGTAATGCATGTGTTGGTAATAGGCTGGTGTTGGCTACTGATTAGAACACTCTACAGTAAGTTGGTGTTGCTTTCACCACATCCGCCCCATCAAGTGTTTGATCCATTGATGTTGTAATTTAAGCCACTTCTCAATAAGTCACACAGCTCGGGTGAACAGGGTTAGGTTTTGATGAATGGTTGTGCATAGGGATTTGGGGAAAGGTTTGACAAAGACAAACACTACAACTCAAGGACAACATTTATGTGGGCAATAAGCAGCAGCACATAATTTGCCATCAATCTCTTTGTTAGAAGGAAACAAAAGAATGAATGACAAAGTACAGATACATGCATTGCAGACAGTTCTTCTGCCCCAGAGTCCCAAGTTATCAGATATCTAAATGTTTTGTTTTCTAGGTTGGTGAGTGAACTCGCTAACCCACTTCTCTTAATATGATTGTGACAAGATAAATGATACTGTATTGCAAAATTAGGTGGTGCATCTGCATTCGGGAATGTTCACTCTTTGGTGCCTGTCTGTACTGGTCTGGTAGGTAAGCAGGAGAGTTGTTGAGCTCAGCTAGCTGTTGCCCTTCTATCGTGAGGGAAACTAGAAGAAACTAGAAGAAAACCTTCAGATTGTAAAATATAAACTGTGTTTTAGATTTCAGGAGAAGGACAGCAGGAAGCTAAGCTTCACGAGGAATGTATCAAGAAGACTCAGAGGAAGCGCAAAAAAACAATAAGGAGACACATAGCTTCACTTTTGCCACAAGTCCAGCACACACACACACACACACAGAGACACACACACACACCACATACAGAGAAGCAATTCACAAACACACCTCTCTCTATTCCACATAGCTGAGTACCAGGCTTTAGACTCTTGGTTTACAGACTAGTCATCATCGAGCAAGATGGACGTGGAGTGCACTGCTGTTAAAGAACCAGTAGAGACACAGAAATGCAATCTGTTGCATAGGTTTTTGTTTGTTAACTAAAGTGACTGTTAAGGTCTCTGAAGAACCTAAAAAAGGAGAACACCCTACAATTAAATCTAGCTAAATGTGAAATGGCTGATCACCTAAAGGGAAAAAAATGAGCACCCATTACTCAAGCCCGAAACATTGCAATCAATAATCATCCCATGAAATTTCACATATTGCAGTTCAACAACACACCCTCCCTCACTGTCATCTTCTACATCAATCATCACTTACAGCCACTCAATAATATATATGATCACTTATTGGTACAATGGCTACCTGTTCCACTCCAAGCACTGTGATAGGTACACTTTCTACCCTTTAATGCAAGCAACAGATTCTGGTAAATATAACGATTGTCTGGGGCAGCCAACCTAGGTGATGACACAACAGAAGGATCTTAGGAGCAGACCATACAGGTTAAACCGTTTGTGAAGGCCAATCATCTCCAGGGAAAAATATTTCGCCCACCCCTCAGGCCCCAAACATTGCAAATTAGTCGTCTTAGGCAAGTTCCCACATTACAGTGCAACACCCTCCCTCACTGTCTACCACCACATGAATCATCAATCAACTTGAATCATCACTCTTGCAATCAGTCATTTACCATTGAAATAGTTTAAGTTACCTCTTCCAATCCAAGCATGTGTTGTTTAGGTATTCAATCATCTTTGATGTAGGCTACACATTGGAATTTGAAATTGGCAGTCAGTCTTTTGCCTAGTAAATGATTTATTGGGCAGACCTACTAGTGCTATGTGATGCAAAAAGAGATAGGCATTAGGTTTTGGGCATGCGAGGGGGGCAGGCATTGCCCCCAGTATCATGAAGGAATTATGGAGTCTTCTTCAATGCACACTGGTTGAAATGCAATCCAGGTATATATATATATATATGTGACTAATGAAAAAGGTGCCGCAGCACACATCTGACACACAAATAGTAATGTTCTTCAAGCAATTTTTTTTTTGCAAGGAAAGAACTAAGTTGATTGAGAATTTCTCTTTAAATGTTCTATGGGGGCACTTGCATAAATGCATACTTTGTTTAGGAAGTACAATTCATCCTCAAACTCAGGTGGTTTGCCCAGACGTTTGTCAGCTAACACATTTGACTAGTCACCAATCACCCTCCTTCTCCTGTGCTGCTGTTTCTGGAACGGTGCAATTGTGCGGTATAAAATGTTGGTTTATTTTTATCATAGTCAATCTCTCCACGTGTTGAGGCAAGAGACCGGTTCTTCTCACTGTGTCAACCACACCAGTTGCACTGAACATACATTCAGCAGACACACTGGTGACAGAACAAGCAAGATACTTTATTGCCTGCCTGCTGAGCTCTTCCCATACTAATACATCAATGGATTTTGATCCACATAGACCTCTTTTGGATCATCCAGATACTCCTGAAACATCCTGTGGATGGTCATTAGTGCTGCCACTTGCTAAACCTGGTTTTGCTATCGCCTCTGCACTAGACTTAAGCCCTGCCAATAGAAACCAATACACTGCAGAGGTTGGGTTTGGTCCTTCTGTTTATGTTGTTTACAGTGTTCTGGTTGATCTGAGATAAGACTGCTCTCTCTTGAATTTGAAGGCAGCACCCCAGAACTTTTCTTCTTCCACATCTTCAGCTTCCTTTACAATCTACCTCTTGTATTTTGAAACATCCCCTTCAGAAAAAGTAATGAAAGTGGACAGTATATCTTTGTACTATGGATCAAGTGGTGGGGCACAGATGTACTCTTTGACTCGATTATGTCATGTTGTAGCCTAATGTTACGAGCCAAGCGAAGGACTAAGGTCTCAACCAAGGCATGCACTTCTGTGTTTTTATTCACACCTGCGGGGGTGAATCTTTCCGATACCTTTTTTACCTTGTCTTGTAGGAGATGCAACAACAGCACAGCTTGGTTTGGAGTTCTGGACTTTTTGGTTCCGTCCAGAGGTGTCAGGGTACAACACCCAAAGACCCCGGAGTTCCACCTGCCTTGGTGCACAAATGAACAGAAACACGGGCTTCTCGATGGTGGCGTCAAAGACCAAAGGTTTATTACTGCAGGGACACAGAAGTCACAGAATCTACGCACGGGCAGAAACTAGGAGCCTGTTCGATTTGTACAAAGTGGGTTGCTCCTTATATACCAAAAATTGTGCTCTAGGCAAATATTTCACATGTCGGTACATTCCCAAACCTTTGTGTCTCTAAACAATAAATATTTGGCGTTACACAGGAACTGTCGATAATATCTGATACCAAACATCACGAAGAGGGGTTCCCACCAGTCCATCACAATCCCTTGTCAATATTGCATTCAAGACCCGGACCGCCTCATCGTAAAGTTCGTTACCTCCCCCTAATAAAGGCCCAGAAGGAAAGGAGCAGAGCCAGGTGCAGAAGATAGAAAAGCGGGATAAGAGATGATTGTGGGTTGTAAATGGGCAAGGCTACCGGCTTCGGCCGCCTAATCATGATCAGGTACAATGGACAGGAAAACCAGTTCAGGTGGGCTGGCCTCGGGCAGAGGAGGCAGCCTTTGTCGAGTCATGCAGCTTCAGCGTGATCTGGTTTAAGGTGCACGTGTCATGTAAGAGGTGAATCTCCGGCTAAGGCTACGTGTCCTTAATCAAAGTGAAGTGAATGAAATGATCAGAGGCTATTGCATATGTGAGGGCAAGGAACCACAAAATGGCGGCCATGATCTAAGATGGATGCCGTGTGTATATCAGAAATGTGTCAGTGGAAGGAGTGCTCTTGCTCGTAGCGTAGCGAAAACACTAGGATATACTAAATGGATCATTTGCGGTTCGCTGATACTAATTTTATGTATTTCCGACAAACTTGAAAACACGGGTTCAAGTCGTCACGGAACCGTCACGGAACCTCAGACCCTCCTTTTGCCCTTACATAGGCAATTACTCAATCTATGTCTGAATCTAGTTCTATGCTCATCAGGTCAGTGACATGCTGTTGTATCATCATCCTTTCTCGTGTCTTTTCTCCAAATGCAGGTGGTTTCCTAAAACAGGTTGTAGCACAAAGACTACACAGAGCAGGACCACACTGGATAATCAGACAACATGAGAATAGTAATATTAAGATGACACCAATGACCATTAGAACCTTCCATCCCCACGCTGAGATCAGAGTCCAAACCCACTCCATAAAGGACCAGTTTCCCTCATCTACATGTATGGAGTCCGAAATCTTGTGCAACTTAGAGATCGCCTCGTAAACTGTTGGAGCATTATTAGGAATAAAGACACAGCAGCTCGATTGGATCATTCTGCATACCCCACCTCGATCTGCAAGTATAACATCTAGAACCATACGGTTCTGCAATGTCATGAGCCTATCCGCCTGAAGCTCAGCTGTCAGATTGCTAAGGGCACCAGCAGTTTCGGTAATAGTAGATTCAACTACCCGTGTTAGCTGACGTATGTTTCTACTATTGGCCATAGGCCCCCAGAACGGAAGGAAGCCTTTGAAGAAGTCTCCAGCTTCCTGACCAGCTGTATCTTCCTTGCTGAAGACACCTCTCGCTACTCTTGTTCTGTGGTAATCAGGTGAAGCAGTGTATGTCGGAGGCAACAATCGAGCAATATAACATGATCCTGAGAAGTCGGCAGGCAACCATGTATAAGCTCTGTCTCGACAAATGAAATAGGTACCCCTAGCAGTAAGAAAGGCAGGGGAAGAGTTAGCCGGAAACACATAAGTCTCTACGCACTCACTCCTCCCTAGCTGAGCTCTCGGATTTCTCCCATTACCTTGCAAACAGACCTGACCTCGGTGAGGTACGACCCAGATTGGAGTTGAGCTTTTACGCTTGCTTTCTCCTAAACTAAGGCGATACTCTGAAGTATTCCAACTTAAATATACTCGCAATTCGTCTCTAGGGTATGATGGAGTATTATTGACGTCTTTGACCATGTCAATAATTCCCTGGACTAAAGCTTTGTTGGCAGAGTTATATTTAGTGGAACGTGGTGGACGTGGAGGATAGGTCTCAAGAGCATAAGCAAAGATGGTTTGAAGGGCCTGAAATGATCCATTGTAGCTGAAAGGCAAAACCAGATAGGGAATACCTTTATCCATAGTGTGGGGTATCAAGCCACACACCCAACAGTCTGTCGTGTTAACTACCAGTTGGTGTTGGTGCAAGAGCTGTACAAAAGTATTATTAATGAATTCTGAGCGTCGAGCTTGCTCATGTTCCGGAAACGAGTGAAAAGAGTGTATAGAAGAAACAGTAGAAATAGCAGGATCAAGGGGAGGTACTGTAGATACTGGCACAAAAATCAAATTTATGCTAAAGACAATTCCACCCACCAATGTTGCTAAAACAATCAAAAATGTAATGGCACATTGCATCAAGAAACATTTGCTATGAAGAATTCTATTTAGTCTGTTTCTGCGAACGTAAATCACATTCTTTCGTTGCAGCGCAGGAAGCTCCATCTTCTACAATCCGCTCGCGACCACTGATGATGTGTACGTAGATGAAAATGCCTCTGTCAGCCCTGGGAGTTCCCAGTACTAACAGAAAGATCGACCTTGTGTCAGACCCCTGCAAATTCAAACTAGGCACACAGCCACGACCCTACGGCTACCCAGACGGCAAGGCAATTTTAAAAACAATAAACAATAACAAACTTCCTGGCTGAAGGCAAAAGTTCAAAATATATATATATATATCAAAATCACAGTATGCAGTTGCCTGCTTTATTAGTCCTTTTTATGGCTTCTAAGGTTGTATCTTTTCTTCGCTGGTACTGTTTGATCGGAAAATAGTGTATCACTAGCAGCTGTTGCAGAGTTTACGTTCGCAGATGGCAAAGTTTCTTCTGATGCTGGAGACAAATTTTCAATGTTCAAAGCAGTCTTTTCAAGAGGAGAGTCACGTTTCAAAGTGTCAGAAATCAAATCGGCATCGCTGAAAGGGACAAATTTTGGAGTTATTTCATATTCGGAGGCACCAATTCCCTTCTTCACCCAGTCGTCGTAGGGCAGCGGCAGTGGAACACGCTTTACGTGAGAAGCGTGGATCCAGTGCTTGCGACCAGCAACACGTACAGCTGTCCTCGTCGCCAGCAGGATTTGGAAGGGGCCGATGTAGCGAGGCTGAAGATTCTTTGTCCTCGCAAAATTTCTGACCACCACGTGGTCGCCGGGTTTCAGCTGATGCCCTGGACTCTCCGGAGGTTTTGGCAAAGCATCAAAGACCTGTTGATGAATAAGACTTAATTTAGCAGTCAAGTCGTAAAGATAGTCTATCAACATAGGATATTCAATGGAGCAGAATTGTTTAGGCCTTGGCACACCCCAGACATTTGCCGGGCGGCCAAATACAATCTCATATGGAGAAAGCCCTATTCTAGAATGCACTGTTGCTCTCGTTGATAACAAGGCCAAAGGAAGTGCGTCTGGCCAAGCCAAACCTGTGGATGCTTGAATTTTGGCTATTTTAAGCTTGAGGGTGCCATTGTAACCCTCGACTAAACCAGCAGACTGGGGATGGTTCGCACTATGAAATTTTTGTTTCAATCCTAGACCAGCACACACACTCTGCATAACTTTCCCTATAAACTCACTTCCGTTATCTGACCATACAATTCGTGGCATTCCAAACCTAGGGAAAAATTCTTTGAGAAGAATTTTGGCAGTTGATAAAGCAGTGTTGTCCTTTAGTGGGTATGCTTCTATCCACCTGGAAAAAGCACAAACCACCACCAGGACGTATTTTAAATTGTTGCAGCGTTCCATGTGAATGAAGTCTAACTGTATTACTTCAAAGGGACAGGAAGGAGGAGCAAAATGACCAGCTGGAGTTGGAGTTCCCTTGCCAGGATTATGCATCAAGCACACCATACAATTTTTCACCACTCTCTCTGCACACTTACTGATTCCCTCATTCTTCCAAACCGGAGCTAACATCTTACATATCCCTTTAGAACTTATGTGCGCCACTCCATGCGCCATCGTCACTACTGCAAGCACATACGCATCAGGCAACATCCAACGCTGCTGTTCTGTCAAATCGATCCAACATCCATTCGAGTCCAATTTGCCCGTACTTTCTCTCCATACGCGTTTCTCTTCCTCAGTCGCTTCTTTCTGAATCTCTTTCACACTTTCCATTGTGTCCTCACACATTCCAGACTCAGCAATCCATCTTGCAGACGTAGCAACATACATTCTACTCATCATGTCTCTAGCTGTCTGTTTAGCGGTTTCATCAGCAAAGGCATTTCCCCGACCAACATCATCCGTGATTGCTTTATGAGCACTGCACTTCACAATCGCAACTTCAGTCGGTAAGGTTAGAGATTCTAACAAGTCATTAACTAGCTGACCATGTTGAATCTTAGTCCCATGGGACGTAATGAAACCCCTTTCTCTCCACAACCGGCCAAAACTATGGGCCACGCCAAATGCGTACTGACTATCTGTAAACACATTCACTCTCTTTCCCTCAGCTAAAACACACGCTCTCGTAAGAGCTATTAACTCTGCAGCTTGGGCAGAATTCTGACTCACTCTTGCAGTCTCCACAATCGTCTTCAAAGTCGTTACCGCGTAGGCAGCAGTCACATCACCATTCTCCAATTTAAAACATGACCCGTCCACATACAGCGTACCATCTGGGTCGGATAGAGGAGTATCTCTCAAGTCGATACGACCTTTTGTCTCTTCCTCCGTTTTGAAATAACAGTCATGTGGCTCAGAATCACTCGACTCTTGATCAGTCGGCAACAATGTTGCTGGGTTCAATACATTGCATCTTTTGATCTGAATATGACTCGCTAATAACGTCAGCTCGTAACCAGATAATCTCGCACTAGTAAGGTGTTGTGTCTTCGTTCGGTTCATGAGTGTGTCCACTGCATGAGGAACCATGACCACTAGCATATTGTTCATCACCAAACCAGCAGATTGTCGAATGGAAGCTGCAGCTGCCGCTGTAGCCCTCAAACAACTAGGCAATGCTCTAGCTACCGGATCTAATGTTGATGAGAAATACGCACAAGGGCGTTGTTTATCACCAAACTTCTGTGTCAAGACACTCAACGCGCAACCTTCTCTTTCGTGAACGTAGAGCGTGAATGGCTTACTGTAATCAGGTGTGCCCAATACAGGAGCTGAACACAAAGCTTTTCGTAATTCAGCAAAACTCTCTTGACATTCATCAGACCATGGCACCGGACTCGGAACATTTTTCCCAGTCAAAGCTACCAACGGTTTTGCTAAAAGTGAAAAATTTGGGATCCATTGCCTACAGTAAGAGGTAATACCTAGAAAGGCACGTACTTCCCTCTGTGTGCGTGGAACACTCATTTGCATAATTGCTTTTATTCTTTCTGGGGTCAACTTCCTTCCCTCCTTTGACAAGAGATGACCTAAGTAGGTTACTTCTTGGCAGCAATATTGCATTTTGGAAGGTGACACCTTATGATTCAAATTAGACAAATGATGCAATAGTGAAATTGTAGCTGCTTTGCAAGTTTCCTTGTCATCGGCAGCCACCAAAAGATCATCTACGTATTGTACTAGGGCAGAACCTGGAGGAAGGACAAAAGAATCTAACTGGCTTTTTAAAGCTTGACTGTAAATAGATGGACTTTCACAGTAGCCTTGTGGAGCGCGTTTAAATCTGAAACTGCGACCTCCTAAACAGAAGCCAAAAATATCTCTGCTTTCCTCGGCTATCGGAATGCTGAAAAAGGCATTCTTCAAGTCGATGACTGAGAACCATGTAGCTGTAGCAGGAATCAATGTTAACAAAGCAGTAATGTCTGGCACTACAGGAAACTGCGGAATTACAATCTTATTAACTTCTCTAAGGTCTATGACAAACCTATAGACTGGAGGTTTTGTAGGGTCAGTTCGCTTCAGAATCGGTAATACAGGACTGTTACAGACATTTCCTCTAGTTTCTTCAACTACACCCTTCTTAATCAAGTCTTGCACAATCAGTAAAAGTGCACGTTCTCCTTCACTTGAGATTTTATATTGAGGAATTCTTGGAAATTTTACATTCGCTTTCAAAGTTACTACATACGGTGGAATTTCTAGGAGACCTACATCGCTGGGACCAGTCGCCCAAAGAGAATCAGGGAGTGAACGTAGCTCCGGCGGGAGTTTGTCCATTGACAAGTACATCGGAGAGGTGAGTCTTTTACCCAAAGTAAGCTGTACTCCTTCCGGAGAACAGTACATTGTCGCATATAGTCGTTTTAACAAATCTAAACCAAGCAGATTTTCATTACAACCTGTCGTCAAAATTAAGGGTGCTTTCAATTGACACGGTCCAACAGAAATAGACAAAGGACCAGATATCGGGTTGTACACAGGGGCGCCTGAAAAACCTACGGAAACATTTGTTGAGCCAGACAAAGGTGCGCCAGGGAGTTTCGCATGCATGATAGAACTTTTTGCGGCACCAGTATCCAACAGAAACGGTTCGACTACACCTGATGTTGCTACTGCGACATAAGGCCCACTCTGATCCACTGGAACTGATACTACTCCCTCTCTCTGTCTATGGCTGTCCTAGTACCCATTTTGTTGAAATCCCTCTTCAACTTCACAATAATCCTCAACAAGATATTGCTGAGATCTATTCTGTTGAACTGACTGTACATTTCGCTGATCAAAGTGATTAGAAGGACGATCATTAGTTTGTGGAGGCATAGCACCTCGTCCCCGACCTCTAGAATTCTGTGCAAAACCACCACGACCTCTCTGAGCTGCTGCCGCATTATTTTGCGCTAAAATCTGACAATCATTTTTATAGTGACCCTCTTTCTTACAGTACGCACACTGATTCCACTGGTATTGAGGCCTGGTCGAATTATAATCTGTCTTTTGATACGAATTCTGTTGCATATTAGTCTGATTCGTGCGAGGCGGATACGCCTGCTGTAAAAGAACTTTAGTCTTTAAATCTTTCGTTTTCTTCTCTGATTTCTCCTTTTCCTCTTTATCCCTATTTTCATAGTACTGTGCAGTCGCAAGTATTTGCGCTGTCGTAGATACAGCCCACGCACTTTCTGAGTCTTTCAATTTATTGCATAATTCGGGTAACAAATTATGCACAAATTTATCGACAAACAATCTCTGTCCTCCTTCAGTGCTCATATCCTGACCACTATGGTCTACAAAAGTCTCTTCGAACCTCGTGAAGAAGTCGGAGACACTTTCGTCTTTCTTCTGCTTGCATGCGGATAATTTATCCCAATTAACACGCAATGCTGGCATCAGAGTCTTCATTAAATCTATTATTCTACCAGGAAGATTAGCAATTAGGGGTTCGGGTTTCGCACCACCTGTTTGTTGAGCATCTGCTGCAGTGATAGCTGCCCAATCACCACCTAAAGCAGCCTGATGATCCTCTCTACGAATTTTAGCCCACACTGGTTGTGGAACTACATTACCAAACAACATATCAATGTCGGCTAAGTTCATTATACAAGCCTCAACTGTCTGTGTCAATTCCTTGTAATATCCGGCTGGATTCTTACGTGGATCTGGCAAGGCCTGTTTCACTGCTAACACTTCTGCTCGCTTCCACGGAATATGTATCCATACTCTTTGGAACTGTGCTGGAGCAGCTGCAATACCCGCATTATCATCACGTTGTACTGCTTCGCGCCAAATTGGAGGAACCTCCCTCATAGGATATTGGCGACTTAGCTTCATTCTACCTTTCTCTAAATCTCTCGGCGAACGAAGAGATGGATCATTCCTAAAACTCAAAATGAGTTCCATCGCTTCCTTTATATTATCGCCCACTATCATTCCAGCAGCAAACTCTTTTTGAATCTTAATTAAATCTTCCAAATCTGATTCGACATCGTCTTCTTCTATTTCCTCACGCAACAACGAGCACATCTCGTCGAAGACGTATCGCTGTGTTGGCTCTCCCCATTGCATAAATGTCTCTAACACATCTTTCGTACTATATCTTCTAACTTTTGTAATCCATCTGAGAGCCGTGGAGTCTAAAACTCCCCGTTCCTCAGTACTTGGAAGCTGACTCCGTCTCTGAACAGAGTCAGGAGTAGGAGTCTTAATCAAGGTTTTATATATAGGAGACAGCATATTAGTAACAGAATCAGTAATTCTTCGACGAACAGAAAGTGGAGTTAGTACACTCGCAGACATAGAGAACGCAGTAGAGGTAGGAATAGATGACGAAACAGTAGGAGTATCGAGGAAAATAGTTTGAGGACCAATAGGTACAGTGGTAGGTATAGGAGCGGGCAGTGCAGGAAGAGGAGGAGCTGTAGGAACATTTACATTCACCACAGGAAGTATAGGAACTTGATTCTGAGGAACAAGAACACCAGGTTGTCCAGCAACCGGCAATTGAACATTCGGGATGAGTGGAGCCGCAGCACCTTGTGCATACGGTGGAGGCGACCGTAACAGATAAGATAGCAGAGGATCGTTTTCGGAATCCTCCAGTATCTTAGCCATTTTCGATGGCAAGGCAGGATAGCACTTGTCAATCGCTAAGTTACGCTCTCTAATGGCTACATCTATGGCTTTCTCACACTCGTTAGCCTGCAACTGCTTAGTCGCTTGCTCTAGAGTTAACTCTTCTAGTTCTTTTTGCTCTTTTTTCAACCTTTTCATTTCTCTCTGTTTGGATTCTTTCCGCCAATAACGAAAAGAGTCAAACATTGCCGGCCGGGCTTTCTTCCTAAACAATTTCGCTTCTAAATTGTCGAGAATCTCTTGTTCAAAACTACCATGCAGTGGCCAACTAAGGACACCATCCTTCTTACAATAACGGACCCATATCTCATTATAAGTTATAGGACCCACACCATACTTACAATATAGGTCATATAGGGGAGTCCCAATCGGAGGAACCAGACAGGAATCCTCTAATTGTGAGTCACTGTTGCAACTAAAACAAGACAACATTTTCCGACTTACCATTCTCAGTCCGGAACACAAAACAAACAAAACACGAAACAAATTGTGCACTTGAACCAAGAACTTAGGCCTACCAAAACGAACTGATGTATCGATACCCAAAACTGAACCAAATAGATTATCGTAACCAGAACAACTAGTGATAATCTTACAAAACCAAACCAAACCAAGAACCGATCAAGGATTTTTAACAATCCTCACAAAAGTAACCAGCTAGCTATCACTAAATACTTAACTGAGGCACTGAAGACGTCACCAAGGAGAAACCCGTCACGTTTCGCCGTACTAAGGACTGCACCACTTCGGGTCCAAGACAGGGCGACGGTCAAGGCAACGGCCCACTGCAGCCGTCCTGAACGGGAACCCTCGTGGAAGAGAACTTCAGGGCCACTTTTGCGATATGCCGGGATCGATGAAGTGGGGCGCCTCCCTCAGGAATCTTCACACGAAGCTTCTCGAACTCTTCAGGCTTTTGGACCGGTACCGAATGACGTCGCCCCACGTTGGGCGCCAATTGGAGTTCTGGACTTTTTGGTTCCGTCCAGAGGTGTCAGGGTACAACACCCAAAGACCCCGGAGTTCCACCTGCCTTGGTGCACAAATGAACAGAAACACGGGCTTCTCGATGGTGGCGTCAAAGACCAAAGGTTTATTACTGCAGGGACACAGAAGTCACAGAATCTACGCACGGGCAGAAACTAGGAGCCTGTTCGATTTGTACAAAGTGGGTTGCTCCTTATATACCAAAAATTGTGCTCTAGGCAAATATTTCACATGTCGGTACATTCCCAAACCTTTGTGTCTCTAAACAATAAATATTTGGCGTTACACAGGAACTGTCGATAATATCTGATACCAAACATCACGAAGAGGGGTTCCCACCAGTCCATCACAATCCCTTGTCAATATTGCATTCAAGACCCGGACCGCCTCATCGTAAAGTTCGTTACCTCCCCCTAATAAAGGCCCAGAAGGAAAGGAGCAGAGCCAGGTGCAGAAGATAGAAAAGCGGGATAAGAGATGATTGTGGGTTGTAAATGGGCAAGGCTACCGGCTTCGGCCGCCTAATCATGATCAGGTACAATGGACAGGAAAACCAGTTCAGGTGGGCTGGCCTCGGGCAGAGGAGGCAGCCTTTGTCGAGTCATGCAGCTTCAGCGTGATCTGGTTTAAGGTGCACGTGTCATGTAAGAGGTGAATCTCCGGCTAAGGCTACGTGTCCTTAATCAAAGTGAAGTGAATGAAATGATCAGAGGCTATTGCATATGTGAGGGCAAGGAACCACAAAATGGCGGCCATGATCTAAGATGGATGCCGTGTGTATATCAGAAATGTGTCAGTGGAAGGAGTGCTCTTGCTCGTAGCGTAGCGAAAACACTAGGATATACTAAATGGATCATTTGCGGTTCGCTGATACTAATTTTATGTATTTCCGACATCTATCGTTTTACTCTTAAAACTTTCTTCATGGCCAAGACCTGAAAATATCTTTCACTTTACCCTTGCAAAAGAGATCCAGTGTGCAGTGATGCACATGTAATCGATCAATTGCCTGATAACTGGTCCAAATGTCTTGCCATCAGATGGATGGTGTGAACAACACTTTGCTGCAAGGCTTGTCCAACCAACTGCAACACATCGTGATGCAGCACTGGAACCGCCACTCTGGTAAAAAAGGCCCTACTTGGTACTTTCCATTTTGGGCAGATGGCCGACATAAATTCTAAGAATCCCACTCCTTCTACAAAAGAAAAAGGGAGGAGGTCCAGGCCTCATGTTTTTTCCAGCTTCCCATTGTACAAACGTTCAGTTGGGTGGTTTTGCTCATTGGGCCCCTCCTGCCTAAACATGCCTGTATTTGGAGCCTGGATTTTCCTCTTTTCTTGGGGCCCTGACACAGGCATCCTTTGAGAAGTAGTTGCTAGTGGTAGACTCAATGTGCATTGTGGCAGTCATTGACTGCTGTGGTGTCACCATTTCACTCTGTGTGTTCTTGTTCCATTGTGAAGTCGCTGAGGTGAGTGAATCTGCTGGACACTGCTGTAGACAGGGCTGATTTGCATGAAGATGTCACCCTCTTCTTGCTCATCATCACCTTCCACTGTTATTGGACTTGTATCTAAAGTTTCCTGGCTCTCTCCACCACCAGGTTCAGCAACTTTTTGAAAGTGCTCCTTCCACTTGATTGTGTGGTGTTCTTTCATATGGATCATCTGGCTTTCAGTCCCATATTCCGTACCAGGCTTACCTTGATGAACATTTGTGTGGCTAATGGTGCATACTGCAATGTGATCCCCCTCTTTGCTAACTGTAAAAAAAGCCCCAAAATTGGGGAGGAGTGCTTTTTGACTCTACCACTGCCAATGCCTGAAGAAGAAATGGAGATAGGTGGGCATATTGTCCATTGCCTCCCTGCTTCTCCTGAGGCTGAGTTTGGTGCAGGTCTCAGCTGGGGCTTTGCAGGTATAGGAGCTTTTGGTCGGGCTGCCTGTCCACATCCCTCGGAGCCGGTTGAATAGCAAAGTCATATACCCCTGTGTCACCTTCCATCAAGTCTACCTCATCATCCTCCTCTTCATTCCCTTCCATAAGTTTAAGTCTTCAGGAACTTTTCTTTTACCTTTCCTCTCTTGTTGTTTCCTGGTCTATGTTGGGTCCACTGCATGTCCCTATAATCATCATCAGAAGTAGTGCTTGGAGAAGATGGTGTAATAATACCCTTCCTTTTCCTTGCTGGAGATCTTGGAGTCAATGAATCCAAAAGAGGAGGTTCAACTTCTTGCTTGAAAGGAACCTCAACCTCCAATTCTGCTACAACATCGGGCAAATGTACTCTTGCTGGCTGTGGCTACTGTCCACTTTACTCTGTTTCCCAAAACCAATGTGTATTACTTTGTGAAAGGGACACATCCAATTCAACATCACTACTTGTATTTTGAAAAAGAACACAGCCTCCAGAAACAACTCAGGCAACACATGTTTTGTCAATTTTGACTCTTTCAAGGCAGGTAAGTAGAAATGTAATCGATGTGATGTAGATTTTTCCAAAGCGTCGTCACACTAGAACCATCCCAGATTTCCAAATGTGTATCCACAGTTGTAAACCCAGGGCACTGCACATTCTACGGTTAGACAAAATCAGTCTAGATATAGTTGCGTGATCAATATCTATATGTGGTGCACCAACGCAAGGCAACATTCAAAGTCAGAGAGCTGTGTAATCAATCTGGTGTCCAGTTAGGCTTCAGGGAAGGAGTCCATGATAAACTCCAATGTCGCCTGATCCCGAGAATGCCAAAAATGCACGAGAAACAGCCTAATTTGGCTCCCCAGTTGAAAAGCCTCTGGATCAGGTGACATGGGAGTTTATCATGAACTCCTTCTCTGAAGCCTAACTGGGCTGGGAGGGTGTTTTTTTTGTTCCTCTATGCTTTAGTGGTAAAATCAAACAATATCATTTAGTATGGTTACTTAGCAATACTACCGTCTAGCTATTATAAACCCACACCCACATACACTTTCATTGTGTGCAGTACACTAAGGAATGATCAGAAAGAGCAACAACAACATACAGATGTAACTTTTTGCTTTATGTGCATCAGGTTGGGATGTGAGAATGGAAAAATCCTTAGTCAATGAATGGTGCTGTGCAGTGCCCTTATTTCAATGCCAGATGTTAGGAAAATGCAAAACATTTTTTAAGATCAAAATAAAAAATATTTAAATGTAAAGTTATAAAAATATTTTTTAAATAAAAAAGGAAAAAATAAGTTAAACAAACAAAATAAAAAATAAAACTAACAAATGTAAAGTAAAAAAAGTAATATTTAAAAGAAAAATATAATTAAAAAACAAATAAAAACCTAAAATAAATAAAAATAAAAAAGGAAACAGTTTTTTTTACAAACAATTTCTTTAATTAAAACTAAAACAATTACAAAAATGTAAATAAAAAATAAAACTGAAAAAATATAAAATATAAATCAAAATAATTCAAATTCAAACAATATAAATGAAAATACTGATGTTTGACCTAGTGAAACAGTGATGAAGGATAATATTGAAGAAATACAGTAGAAATGTAAGTGATCTGTTCACATGTAATGCTGGTCTATATACTCCTTTTGATGATACTTCATGTAATGAATTTTTGAAATTGCTTTTAAGGGATTTTATTGGGGAAAACGTAATTTGTATTTTTAATAAAAGGATAGATTTCTTTGCAATTAACAGGTCTCATAGTAGGATTGGGAGTACAAAAGAGTATTCATTAAATGGTGTATATGGGAAAAGGTTGATGGTGAAAATACATATAGGTGACAAAAGAGGGACCTTTTTCTTGTTATGTGATCATAACTGTGCAGCCACTCCGGAGTAGCCTCATATCTTTCTCTTGTCTCCTGGATCCTATCCAGGACCTCTGGACTGGTACAAAGAGCCTTATCTAAGGCTTGCAGTAGGCATAATAATAAGAGATTACCCCTGCCAGTAAGTCACTGTATCATGCATCTTCCGGAGAGATCAAGTGGGAATAGGTGGTCGGTCACTCAACAATCGGAACCCCAGCAGGACAGGGCTGATATCGGAAAATGTGCGCCCTAACTATTCAGAATGATTAACACATTGGCTAAGCTTATGAGAGCACACAAATTGGTCTATCTTGGTGTGAAGCTTATAAATATAAAAGATATATCAGAAATTGTGATTTTTTCCATATTGGGTCCTCCAGACATTTGCGATCCCCAAATGCGTCAGACAGTTCAGCTGACCCTCTGTCAGCCTGTAAGCCAGAGCTCCCAGCAGTGGGGGGTAGAGCAATCCAATAACATATCCAGAACACAATTAAAATCACCGCTCAGTAGTAGACTATCAGTAAGGAATCCCCCATGTGAACTGAGAGGGACTGAAAGAATGCCACCTGATCCTGGTTCGGAGCATAAACACTCTCATATGTTATTTCCTACCCAAACAATCAACCCTCAAGATAGACATATCTACCCTCTTTGTCTACGACAGAGCTCTATGCCCAAAGGGGGTCCCTGTCCTGATACATATCAAGGTTACCCTGGCCTAGGGTGAGTAGGAGGTGGCGTACAGCTGGCCCGCCATCTCTGTTTTAACCGGTCAATCTTGTCCCCAGCCAGGTGCGGTTCCTGAAGGTTTGCTACCTGGACCCTCTGATTTCTTAGGTATCTACAAATATTGTTTCTCTTGGAAGACCCATACCATCCCTCTAATGTGTCAGGCTATAAAAGACAATGTCTGCTGGCAATCAATCATGTAAAGTCATAAAATACCTAAGCCTCTCTTGGCACCCTGGACCCTCTGCATACCCACCCTTCCACCAGGTGATGTGCAGTGTGGTCCTTGTACAAATAAAATCCAAAGAAGAAAAAAATCATGAACAACCCACAACCATGGACTCCCCAACCTAAGTACAGCACAGCAACGTCCGGCAGTCAAAACGTAATCTGAGTGATTGAATCCCCCAGTCAGCCGGCAAGGACTTTTCTGTGAGGGGCAGACTAAGGTGCGCTTGCCAAGTTTATGCAGTGCCAGCCCAGCGCATGGTGGGCAAATCTAGGATCCCCCAGCAATCCACAATACCCACATACAGTTCAATCATGAATCTCACAAGTTGGTGCAACACCGCACTATCCCCTACCTCCCCCAAACAACTCTCCTTCTCAGCATCAGTTGGATCACAAACGGCAAAGAATATCAAATCAGTTCTTGGGCTGTCTAGAGGGTCACCACAGGGAGTCCGGTGTTATCACCATGAGAAGACACTGAATCAGACAGCACAGAGTTGTGTTCAGAATAGGTCCCAGGCCAGAGGCTGGTTTGTGCACATAACAAAGCGTGCTGCCACCTGGAGGACTGCCACTCATGCCAATTTGATCTGTGAGAGAGATTGGCCACTCCTGGAGCTGCCACATAATGTCCTGCATGGGGGCTTCTTCACCCTCCACTCGGACACTTTCAGTCTTGAGTGGGAAACATCTATTACAATGCATGCATTACAACTTAATCCCTTTACAACGCAGTCAGTACCACGACTGCGACGTTACCATGAGTTCCATTACAGCCTGGCAATACTGAGATCTTGCCATTGTCCACTGTGAAGGGACCCTTTTAATGTGCCCTGTGTAGTCTTATGTCTCTATCCTGGTAATGTAGTAGCCTGGCCACAATGGTCCAGGAGGCCTGCCTGGGGCAGGTGTGCCTTGACCCGTTGAGCTCGTTCCAGTTCAAAGACCTCGGACTTCAGCCAGTTCTTCAGGTAGGTTACCATATCGCCATTTTCCACTCCCTCGGGAAGGCCAACAACTTGATCCTTCTGCATCCTCTGCACGATGTTCAAGGAGCTGGACCCTGTCCCACAGTTCTGACCCATGAGAGTTCAGCTTTCAGGATGGAGTTATTTTATGAAAGTCTCCACCTTTTTGACTCTAGCTGCTAGTTTGTGATGTTCCGCCTGCAACAGGTCAAAGCCGTCCTGCACAGTGTCAATGTCCTACTGAAGGGTGCCTTGGTGTCTGCTATGGCCACCAGTATCTTGTCAAGCTAAAGGCATATGGGGTCTACGGCTTAAGGTAGTGACTGTCATCCACGGAGGGATCACGGGGTGGTTAGTTTTTTCAGATGAGTCCCCCAGTAGTATGGGTGTTGATTACCCATCAATCCGGTAATAGAGGTAAAACAGGCTGGCCTGAGCTAAAGGGGGTCCAGTTCACCCAAGCACAGGTCGTCCAGTGTGATGCAGGCAGGCCCTTGTCTAGGAGCCAAGTGTTGATTGTGTGACTAGTCATAACCCACAACCTTACAGGTGCCTTGAGAATATGGAAGAGTCAAACAGCTCAGATGGTCAGAGCAGTGGAGTATTATTTGAGGGCCCAGTTGGTGCAGTACACAACTTTCTGATCTTCAGTGAAGGTTGGTATGTGGGCGTTAGTCAGGCAGGCATCATTGCAATGGGTGGGTCCTTTCATAATGAATATACATCCTAGGAGAAAACCCACACTGCAGAGCCAGTTGCGTGCCCCAGTCACAAAGTAGATACTGTGCAGGCAAAGGGGCCACCCACCACGTCACCACTCACTGCAGTATCCCAGCGGTATGAAGTGGCCCACCTGGCAGTTTCCCAGCAACCGCAGGATTGTAGGAGGCTGAAGCAGGACAAGGTTGGTTACATCCACATCACCAAACTCCAGTGTACTGTGCATCTGGGGAGACAAACCCTTCCACAGTCTCCGGGTCATAGCCTCATAAAAAGGTCACGGGTACCGTCTCCCACTGCCAGGCCTCTGCAGGGTAACCAAGGCCACTGGGGCTATTCCACAGTCCCACACCTGTCCCTGGGGGCACTGGGGGCTTAACTAGCAGCACACTGGTCAGCATAGCTTAGATGCTCTATCGCAAGTCTCACCCGTCTCACTTCACAATTTTTTATTTTTTTATTTATTTAATGCAATTTTATAAAGTGCAGACTTTTCCTGAAGGTGTCAGAGCGCTGTACAATAGAACCAGTTACGTTACATGAGAGAACTGTTACAGTAATGGAACAAACTGAGGTAGCAGGCCATAGAATCAAAACAACACAGGCAAAAGGAACACATTATCAAACACAGAATGTACAAACAAAAATATGAATATGTATGTCAAATTTACAATGACTAAAGAACTGCCTGGCGAAAAATAGCAGGCCATAGAATCAAAACAATCCAGGCAAAAGGAACACAATATCAAACACAGCAAGCACAGAATGTACAAACAAAAAAATATAAATATATATGACAAATTTACAATGTCTAAAGAACTTCCAGCCACAGAGAGTCTTCCAGGCTGCTGCCAGTGGGGAGTGTTGGGGTACAGCAGCTGTGCCATGGCTGGGCATATCCAGGCAGGTCCGTAAGAAGTGCAAATTTGCCAGGGCGATGCCACTGCCGGCCCACTACCTGGGGGCCACAGCCAGTCTGAAAGCAGGCAGAGCGCTGAGCCACCCTGGGACAATCCGCATACAGAGACTGCTCCTCCGCCTTCATTTCCCTGGTCCTCCATCAAATACTCAACAGCTGGTAAGGCCACCACCTGAAGGAGCAGCGTGGTGCTGCAGTGAAGCCTCACTGTAGTCACACACTGCTCTTCGTCCACTGTGCTACAGGGCTGCTCCAGCTCCACCTGGGTGTCTGCATCGGGCGAATGCGCCATAGGCCACAAAATTCCACACCTCTGACCCTCCATTCCCATGATGCTCTCCAGGGGAATGTAGCAAGTCCACACAGTGGGAGCATTCACAGGAGTCTGGGCGGGCTGGGGTGGGGTTTGTTGGCGGGCAGATGTCACCGGGGTACATGCCTAATGTTGTATCTTGAATCTTCCTGCTGCTCAGCTAGAGTGCATGTGAAGTGGAATGTTGGATGATTTGAATGTGAGTAGTTTGTGAATGTCAGTTGGGTCTGGGCTGAGCAGCAGGACAGCTGCTCCTGATGGGGTTTCTATCTTATAACTTATTATCTTAACATCTTAATTAATAAAGTAACTGAAGAATCAATCCTGGAGTATTCATCTTCATTCCGATAACATCACCTAACCAGAGCTTGTTCAAGAAGCGTCCGATGTGGCCGCCATCTTGGCCACACCCACCCATTTTTGTTTAATAAAGCTAAGATCCTATTTGCATATCCATAAGAGTAGTCACTCTGACCATGTAATATGTACTTGTTTGACACTGTAAGTTGTAATGTCCATGTAGTGCTCAGTCCAATGTCAAGTTACAATATATGCAGAAAAAACATAAATATGGACACGTGTTGCAAGTAATTGATGGAAGGATGAGAATGAGCAGCTAAACTAAGTAATTATTTTAAATGTTTTCGGTCAGACGTTGAACCCTTGTGACACACAAGGTGTCCAGGGTTGTATGTATGAGGCAAAGGTTCTCGCTCATTTGCAGGCTGGGTTTAGGGAAAATACTAGTACAATCAATTAAGTTTTTTACTCCCCCCCCCCCCCCGGAAGACTGTAAAGCTGAGGCGTGAGCATCTTTATATAGCATTTATTGATTTAGGGGCAGTAGTTAACCTTTTTTGCCAGGGGTCTGTTTGACTGTCTCTCCTAAGAATGGTTTTACCAAATCCACTGTTAAGCCTGATTGTACGTCTGTATAGTAATAACTTTGCACTTGTGAGATGGGGGTCGAGATAGAAATCTGATAAGAAGAGGTGTTCGCCAAGGCTGTGCGCTAGCTCCAACCTTATGGACTCCATATATTAATGAGGTGATAGAGCATCTGTTCAAATGTTACAAACACTACCCCAAACTGGAAGGCAAGAAGATTGCAGCCCTGATTTTTGCATACAATACTCTCCTACTATAAAAATCTCAAAGGGTCCTGCCAGCTTTACTTGG
This sequence comes from Lissotriton vulgaris, assembly GCF_964263255.1. NCBI lineage: Eukaryota > Metazoa > Chordata > Amphibia > Caudata > Salamandridae > Lissotriton > Lissotriton vulgaris. The sequence continues at coordinate 14,869 of NW_028241679.1, read as the reverse complement.
AAAATGTGCTAGTCTCTGTGATTCATCTAGGCTAGATATAAACACCACAAAACCAATTTTAAAATCCAATTAGGACGTTCAATTGAAAAATACACATTGAAGGAGTCCCCTTGGAGGGATTTAAGGAATTTGATTATCTTGGAGTTTGACTTATGAACACACTTCTTGGTCAGCACAAACCTTGGGAAGCAAGGCACTGCTGCAGCACAGGATTGGGCCATATTGAGGGCCTTAAAACCTTCTACCTTTTGCCCCCTATCAGCAGAGTTGCAGATATATTATGCTAAAGCAGTCAGTGCAGCCCTCTATGGTTTTGAGGTCTGAGGTGTCAGTAATGACTCCCAGTTGGTAATTATAGAGAACAGCTTTATTCATTCGCTGAATGGACTCCCACGGAATGCCCCTACGATTTTACTATGGCTGGATTTGGCACAGCCGAATATTGCAGACATTGTAAATCCTAGTCCCTTTTTATATTAGCTGAGGTTGTAGTCATCTGAAGATTTGAAATATTACCAATTAGCGCTCAAGGGGGCATATTTACAAGCTGATATCGCCACAGAAACATTACTTTTAGTGTGGCGATATGTGCTCTGCCTTATTTACAAGGCAGTGTTAAGCCACTAAACGTGGCTTAATGCTGCCTTGTAAATAAGGCACCCTTTCATGCTGTACTTAGCAAGAAGGGGGGGCAATGGGTGTTGCGGTGGGCGTTCCATTTCAACACCCATTGATTTCAACGCTGGCCCCTATTTACAAGGGCAACATAAATTGGAGGCAGTGCCAAAATTAAGACAAGTGAAAGCCAGGTCTTAACCAGACGAAACTAGGAGAAATGCTTTACTTCTCCTTGTTTTTGCCTTTTCCATGTGCTGCGTTGTGCAGCACACTTAGAAACAGCAACAGGTCATTGATTGTTTATGTGCAGGAAGGTGACCCCTTCTGCACATAAACACATTTTTTTAAATGACATTTTTTAACTTCTATGTGTGCTGCATTAAGCAGAACACATAGAAGTGACTAAACACCATTTAACAATTGTTTATGTGCAGGAAGGGACACCTTCCTGCACATAAATAATCTTCCCCTCAACGCAAACACCCTTGCACTATGGTGCTGTTGCATGCTTATCTAGGATCCTGATCGATACTGTGACCTTATGCCCCTATTTGGCTATAAATCCATTTATTCCCTATATTGGCATAACCGTTCAAGTGCGATATTCAGAAACTCATCTCTGGCCTCACACGAACAGAGCCACATTCCAGAATAGCTTTCTCTGCCACTTCCTTTGCAACCAATTAGTGCAATGACAGAGCCGAAGTCACTATCTGAGATTCCTAGATTAACACTCTGAGTTCTTCAACAAGATAAAAACTCAGCAAACCTGGAAATCCCCGCTTGCTGTGTTTTGATTAGTAATAGAACTCTAATGAGCAACTGATAGCGATCACTTCCTAGTGACATCTTATTGACGTCTTATGTCCAGCAAACTTACGTCAAACAAGGCACCTTTCAGGTATAAATATTACCAACATGGCCTTAAGCAAACGCTGTCTCGTTGCTGGTGGTGAAGCAAGTCCTGTTGCCCGTCCTGTTGCCCGTCGCAAGCTGCAGATAGCATTATCGCTGCTAAAGCGCGAACGATGGTGTGGTGAACTTAGGAGCTGAACAGCCGTCCCCTGCAAGAGCCCAGCAGAAGCAAGCTGCCCGCGGACGCTGTCCCCCCTCCTCCTCCTCGACGCGCTGAAGAGAGACGCTGCCTTTCTCCTGCCGAGAAATCCAGCTCCAGCGTTTCTGGTCTACCCTCGCGGGTGACTGGGATACCGAGTTTCCCTGAAGGAGATATCAGACCTCCATCATTCTATTCAGAGGTATGGTGTTGACTAAACCCTTAGTGAGAATTCTTAAAGCAAACCTTGGCAAAACCAACTTAACTTAAAGCTACTTACTTACTCCCCTCCCACGTATTAGGCTTAGGTCAGGTACACTGGGGTAGGCGTGGTTAGAAGCCCCAGTTGAGTATTGTAGCCTAATGTATATATGAATGTATATATGTTTTATTCCTTTTAAACCATTGTATGGCTAAGAAACCATACTAATGCTTTTACAGTATTACCTCGCAATACTTATCTTACTGTACGTACTTTTTATGATAACAAGTCTTGCAATTGTGGCAATACATTTCTCTTGTACGAGAAGAAAGACTGTTCAATAAATGTTAACCTTTTATTGACAAACGCCCGTCTCACTATTCTCTACATATTGTGAAAGTAAACTGCACCAACCTGATTGAGTAAAATAACTGTCTATTGTTTCACACGACCCTAGAGATTGACTCTTGATCTGAGGAGCAAAGTTGTCATGTTGCACGGTTGTTGGAAAACTGAATCCCTTCTTGTCTGTGCCAGGGAAGCTGATCACTTCCTATTTCAGTCAAGAAAGTTTCCAGTGACCTCTGAGCTAGTTGGTAACAAACCCAATTAAGTTTAGCATAGTCAGTAGAGGCCTGGAAGATCCTCACTTCTACGTCGATACTACTGTTTATGTTATTCCAATGCGCAGGGCCTATTGGGAAAATAGGAACTACGCTACATGGCGCCCAACGTTTGGTAAGGCGATAAACTAACGCAAGACGTTAGAGTAACTCAGTCATGCATATTTCACACAGACCCCTTTCTCCCGTAAATACTCCAATAGACGTCTGGAGTGGGTGAAAGGTTAAAATCCGCCCGAACTTAGTAGGAAGAGATTCCTATGTAAAGCTCTGGTTTATTCAACGTTGAAGGATACAGTGTTCCAAAATATTGTGCACCTAATCTTTGTCTCCTTGGAGACCTACTCTGCAAACCTTGCATTTATACAATGCCAGGAGAAAACGGAACCTCTGGGGGCGCAGTAGATGCGACTAAGCAAGGTCCCGAACACACAGACCCGGATGCAATTATCATCCCGGCACATTTAAGAAAGTCTATAACGTTAAAACTTATAGAAAACGGACTGACACCACAAGGTGGTACAGTAATCTTCGTGATAGAGGCTCACGAATATCGGCAGACAGAGGTATTCTATTCATGGGTAAACTTTTCAGCGGCAAATGCTAAAACAAAAGAGTTTCACTATTACAAAATAGAGGAACCTCCGGAAGAGTACGCTCCTTTCGAGGAGACTGAAATCCCACTAAAATTCCAAGAGCACCTGCTCTGGTTTAATGGCGCCCTAAAACATAATGATCATATTACCAGGCCCGGTCCACTAGGTAGACCAGGAGCAACGTGGCCGGTTCTAGCCGGCTACACACCACATCCTGACATTGCAAAAATGTCTAAAGAAGAGCTGTTAGTACAGCTAAAAACACTAATTAAAATACATAGGCAATTAGTCCAATATGTAATGCGGACTGCAACAGTCCAGCCAGCTGTTAATGTACCACAGCTGACCCCTCATCAGGGGAACACTAATAAAATCACACCACAGAACATACAGTCATGTCTTGGTAAAACACCCGTAAAACGGGAACAAATTCCTTTCTGGTTAGCACAGAAAATCACTCAAATAGAGGCAGTATTTCCTGATACTACCCCTATAGAGAAACACAGAATCTTGACAATCTGCCTTCCTATGTGAATCGCACAACACATGGAGGACTGCGACACTTGGGGTACAGTCTTTGCTTCCATTTACACAAAAACACACGGTGTTCCGTCTATGGCGGTAATACCAGAAGTGCTAAAACAGATTCAAAATGAATACGGTCCAGAGCCAGCTTTAAATCTAGGTATGAAATTACTGAAAGACTTCAAGCAGGTCTCGGCTATATTATTAGCCAACATAAAAGGAGAAGCAGCATCTGTGGCTATCCGCCAGAAGTTGAAGGAAACAGATATAACAGAGCAGCCAGTTGAGCTTGCCAGAATCATAGAGAAATGCTATGAAGAATTAGGTAGAGACAGCTTGGGTGGGAAACCAGTAAAGCCCCAACTGCTCGAAAATCCAGAAAAATTATTTATTAAAAATAATTCAAACACTCCTAAAAAGAGCTGGGATGGAAATAAACAATCCACTCCCAAGGAAAAAGTTTTCCAGTCCAGAGGAAGGTCTCCTCGACGGAGGGAAAGAACTCCGACTCGAGAACACCAGTCTCCCCAGAGGGAGCCCTCTGAGAAAAGATATAACCTTAGAAATAGGGATAATTTGAAAAAACCTGATAGATATAAAAGTATTGATACACGTCCCTCTCGATCTTTTTCGCAGAAATCGGAAAGAAGAGGACGGTCAGACCCAGGAGAGCACACCAAGTCCAAAGACAAGGAACCTGCTCAGAGTAAAAAATCTCAATTTTCAAAAAAGAAGGTAGCCAGTATTAGAGTAATCAACCATGCCGAGAATACTGAGGACACAGTTGAAAAACGGGGAGTGGGCATTGACAATGTTGGACAGTGCAGCAGAAATCAGTATAGCGCGCAAGATCTTGATGAGTCATCTGGAGACAGTGAACACGAATTAATACATTCAGGTTGAAACTGCCGACACCAGACTTAGCGAGCCCCATAAAATATACGAAATAACATTGCGTATAGAGGGTGATAGGACTAGGAAAATAAAGGGTCTATTTTGGGATAAGCTCTCAAAAGGCTATGATATTCTGTTAGCTGAAAAAGATTGGCCCCCAGAGTTTGTCAGGGAGTGCCCTCGTGGCGAAGAAGTGATTATGCCTGCCTTCTCGAATCACATTCCGATTCACCAAAAATATACTTATGCAAGGAAATGGGCAGTAGCCCAGGCACCAGCATTATATAAAAATCATGTAGGATGGGATGAGGACTCACCTCCCCACAAAATCCAATTAAAAAGTGAACCAACTGCCCAACGGCAGTATCCCATTAAGCAAGAAGCTAAAAAACAGGTCAGGGAGATCTTAGATCAACTTGAATACCAGGGGGTGATTGAAACATGCACCTCTCAAATGAACAATCCTTTGTTTACTGTCTCCAAGCCAGACAATTCATATCGTCTAGTTTTGGACTACAGACACCTTAATACATGTTGCAAAACATTTGCAGTACAAAACTCGCATAGTGCAGCCCTAATGAATAACATAGTTAGGAAAAAATATAAAACTACATTAGACATATCTAATGGTTTCTTTTGTCAAAACATTGCACCAGAAAGCAGATATTTGACCGCTTTCTCAGCATTTGGGTCGCAGAAAAAATTCTGTCGACTCCCACAGGGGTTCAAGAACAGCCCAGGACTATTCTCAGCTAGGGTAACAGAGTTACTACAAATATATGATGATGAGGCATTATCTTACGTAGATGATATCTATCTCACAGACGACGACTTGGATACTCACTTGAAAAGAGTGAACACCATTATACTTGGGTACGCAGCAGAGGGTTACAAATTCAACTTTAAAAAGTCCTGAATTGCCCATCTGACAGTACTATTCTTAGGGTACGAGTTATCAAGTGAAGGGAAAAGCCTAGCGGACAACTTCTTAGAGAAGTGCGCTGTACTCCAAGCTCCAAAAACGCTGAAGAATTTACAATCCATACGAGGTTTTCTGAATTTCGGAAGAACTTACATTCTAAATTACGCAGAGAGGGTTAAACCTCTCTACAAACTAATTAAACCTGATTTTAAACAAATCAATTGGACTCAAAAACACACAGAAATTTTGAGATCTCTGCAAACAGACATGTTAGCTAAAACTAAATTAGATACAAGTGACAACACACGCGGTCTTGTAATCCGAGTCATCCCAGGAAGATGCGGATTCACGTACCTGACCTCTAATGAGGGAGAAAAGGTACCAATTTCAATTAAATCTCACTTGTACACACAAGCAGAAAAAGCATTCAGTCTCACAGAAAGAACTGTGAAAGCAGTGCAAATTGCATTAGCAAATGAATGAGAACTAGCACACGGCAAACGGATTAATATCCTCACAGCGGAATCCGCCTTCGAGGCGCTATTCAGCCCAATAAACCTGCCTACAGTGTCACTGGATCCGAAATGGATACAGTGTGTAGATTCTCTAGGAACGGAAGATGTGAGATACTATTTCGCTCCACAATTTGAAGAACTGAATGATTTAGAATATGAAGAAGAATATCCTCTGCCAATCGAACTTCTGCCTCTCCCGCAATACGCCTGTATAATCTATACAGATAGATTTGTACAGCATTTCAACGTAGAGAGAAAATCCTACGATGCAGCATGTGCGATTATTAAAGGTCGTCGGCTGTGCGGTAAATTCAGACCGAAAGTAAGAAAAACTGAATCATTGAGAAACTGTTTGGCTCAGAGAGCTGAAATCAGATGTTTGAAGATGGCGCTCGAAAATGCAGAACGTGAATTCCCCACACTTATCGTGTGCGATTCTCATTTTTGCGTCAACTCTTACAATAATAAGCTGCAGAGCTGGATTGAAAACGATTACAAAGATGACACAGGTGCCACAATAAAGCATAAATTGCTCTGGAAACAGTTAGCTCTTTTACACAAAGAACTACAAAAGACTCACGTGATACACGCACAGAGTCTTCAACGTGATGGCGTTCACGTTGCAGGGAATTCATTGGCTAATACAGCCACAGCGGAAGCAACTAAACCGGCTTCCGTAGCCACAAAAAAGCGTACAGAAAAATACATAGACGGGGAAACCATGCTGGCAGTAAAAACGACCGTAAAAAGCGACTGTGCAGCACTACCCGTGAACTATCCACTCAATTATGCATACGTAATCGATGCAAACTCCGTTCCTTTTGCTCGAATCCCTGGAGTGGGGGACAGAGTAATTCCAAACACGAATAGAAGAATATTTTTAATAGCAGACGCACATATGGGTTTGGGTCCTAGGCACAGAGAGATCAAGGAATCACTGACTGAATTACAATCAGTATACTGGTGGCCGGGAATGAGTGTAGAACACCAAATATATGCAAACAACTGTGAAAACTGCAATAGGGATCGCAGTAGTGAACCATGCTACCGGCTACCGATCAGAAACAGCGTAACGCTGCCTACACCCCATCCTGCGTCCTATTAATCAGTTAAGGCTAAACACACTTAAAAAAATGAGGCCCCCAGCGCTCGGCTGACGCTAGAACGGTTATAAAAGATCGGCGAGTCTTTATCGGCACATACGCAATTACCACGTTCCATTCTGACCTGGGTCCTGCTTTCAGCTCTTGAGCTTATAAGGAGGCCATGGCCAGCATGGGAATTGGGTTGCGGTATTCTTGTCCGTCGCACCCCGAAGGGAATAGTGTGGTTGAAAGAAAAAACCGGGACATAAAGCGATCTATAACAGCGAAGGTATTAGGTTCAGGCGCTGGGTGGGTCAAACATTTAATAAGTGTCCAGTCCAGTCTTAATAACTTGCCAAGAAATTCTCTAAAAGGTTTCAGCCCATACGAACTATTGTTCGGAATTAGAATGAACATTCAGGACCTCGATAGTCAGATGTCAGTGGTACAAGAAAAAACAACAGACTTTGACATCAAAGATCGTTTGGCTGTTTTACAGGAACTAAATGAAACAAGAAAATCCTTAAGCAACATAAAGTTAAAGCAACAGCCATCTACCACTGACGAGGCACCACAAGAAACAGCCCCAGCAAGGCCTGTCTGGATTCCAAAGATTGGGGATCTAGTCAGAGAAAAAATCGCGGTGAAGAAGGAATTTGGGCCTTCTTACAGAAAAGCAGTACCTGTCTTGGCAGTCACCGGAACAAGATCAGTTGTACTACCGTCCCTTGCTGGTAAAAAGGAGAACAGAGTCGTGTACATCGACCTGGTAAAACCACAACCATGTGGCCTATAATCAACAGTAGGCCCAGTGGACTCCCAAGAAACAACAGAATACCCAAACTTGCAACAATCCAAGAGGTTCAAACTGAAAGACTAATCACATTCGATCAGCCTGCAGTGCACAGAGAGGGACTATGCAATAATGCCATGGAACTCGTGCCTCTTGAGACACAGATTGAAACAGTTCGTCAAGAAACACCAGTCTACAATAATGTAGCATCAGAAAGTGCTACCGAGAGACAGATTGAAGGAACAATCCCAACAATTGACAGAACTGCCTCTGGTTATTTCATCAACTTCGACAACTTCTCTGAAGATCAAAACGACCCCGAAGTGATGCCAGAAACAAAAAAGTATTCTAAAGAAAATACAACAGGACTCCTTCAACAAATCAAAGAATTATATCTGGATTCACCGTTGATTGAGCATTGTATTATTTCAGGGGTATTCATACTCCTACTATGCCTAATTTTAGTTTTAATTTTAGGAAAGTTTATTACAATTGAATGGACACAGCAAGTCAGAACATCAACCTAGTCCTGAAACCACACAGATCATCCCACGTGAAGAAAAGAGAACTGTCAACAGTAAATGTCACAGCACTTCCAATACCTGGTGGGGTAGTATGGGAGAAAACTGACTATGAGATCTATGGTCCGGTCGAAATCCTGAAGTATCCTCATCAACTGAAGGTTTCCTTAAGTGACTTTGTAAAACCTAGTACATTCTCTGATGATTGGGACTTTAACAGTATTAATGACATGATGTCTGATTTAGTAATGTCAGCTAGATTTACAGAACATGATTATTTACAAGGTTCATCTAGTTATTAGCAAACATTCTGCTACACACATTATGGTGATCATTACTTGCATAAATCTGCACAGCCTAGAAATGTTTTTAAGTATAATCAATGGGAACATTGTGCTACACCACCTAAAAGCAGTTCTAAAGCATTTTTTGAGAAATTCAAATACTTCTCAGGGTTTAACACCAGTGATGCAGAAACGTTTTATTACAAACTGTTAGATAAAACAGGAATGAAAACAATGCTGACAAATTCTAAATTGATATATTCAGAAGCATTTTATGACAAAATGATGACATTTGGTTTTGATTATTGGAAAAATAACATTGAAACGAAAACAATTTGGGGTACAAAAGATTGGCAGGTACAAGGCCTTGAAGCACTATTCAGAACCTGCATGATACCGGAACAAATTATGTTTTTAAATGACACAATACACGAAACATCCTGTCTTGGCCTAGCTAAGATCAAAGACCTAAACAAACCGTCTATTCCAAAGCCAATACCTGAAAATGCAACTACAGATATTGTGTTAGACGTGTCACAAATTTTACATTTTAACAGAACACATCCTGATTGGAAAAAGTGGTTAATCTGGCCTACTGACACAAACAGCTGTCAAGATAGATTCCTGAACAAAACACAGGGGTTAAAAATGACCAGACAAGACCCTAGATACTCCCAGAGACAACATCCAGGGATAGTAACAACATACAGTGTAGGGAAACTCTGCCTCGAATGGCTAGGAACATCCACAATGGCTGAAATTAAGCAACACTTGTCTTTACTAAAAGATGATGCTGATTTGCGCGATTTCATTCTTGGACCACGCAAACAGCGTCAAAAGCGTTTCATAGCGACCAGTATCTATGCTGCGTACAATGAGGCTTGGAAAGTCACACAAATTGAAACAGCAGAAAAAATACGAGAAATTGATCGTATTAATTTGGAAAAATCACTTTCTGTAGTGGACAATGGGTTAATGACTCTGTCTTCCAGAATATATTCGTTGGACAATATTGTATCCTCTGCCTTTGATGTGATAGACAGACACTTGCTAATGTTACAACATGGCCAGCCACAATTACGTTCTATTATACAATTAGGCTGGACGCTGCAAAATCTTCGTTTAGGCTATGTGCCTTGGCGTTTAATAAACACAACGTCATTATTTTCCATTTTTAACCTTACTGATAAACAAATCAGTTTGGCACAGAAAGGAGCAGACTATACAATCCTGAGCATCGAAAAACTTGAGAGATTACCATTGACAATGTCAGAGAGTCCTGTCATTGAATGGATAATACACGGAATTATCACTATTCGGATAACAACTTTCCGATTTAAAAAGTGCCTTGAATACATACCTACTGGCCAGTATGAACGATTGGGTAAAGGATATGTAAAATCTGAATGGAAATTATCATACACACATTCATGCTACAGTGACAGCGACAAAAATGTATTTCTTAGTGGTGAAAATTGTAAACATTCACTAAGCGGTATACTTTTGTGCCAGGGTATTAATTTACACGGAGCTTGTGATGGAAATTCTAACAACCTTTCATGCCACCAGCTTGTCACACCTGCAACTCAGATAGAGCCCTTCTTTATGCAACTTGCAAATGGGAGTTACATTCTTAGAACGGATCACAGATGTTGTGGCCTTGTGCCAGGGAAAAGTTATCTAGTAAGAGTAACATCCATGGTCAAATGCTGTATGCAGGCATTGTTTCCGAGCGGGCCTGCAGACACAGAGACTCCCATCTGGCCTCGTCTGAATCTCTATTCTATACAAATTGATACTTTAAGCAAAATGAAGTCTGTGCTTTTGCAGACAACAGTGCCCATAACGTCATCAAAAGAGACGTATGATCTCCTAGTTGCAAGGACAGCTACGGAGGTTCATGAACTTTTATCAACAAATTGCCCCGTGCATTTCGTAGAAATGCTTAGCCAACTCCTTAACATGTCTAATGCCACAGGCATCCCAGGCATATTTAAGACGATTTTTACGGGACTGCTAACACCGTTTCAAGCAATTTTGGGAATCGTTCCTAATTTTGTTCACTCTGTTTTTGGCGGCATACCCTTATTTTTGGGACTTGTAGCAGGGATTTTATTTTTGACCATCCTGCTTCGTTATGGCAAGCCAAAGCTCAGACATAGCTCCCATGGGAATGGAAGAGACAATCCTAGCAATGCGCTACCGGGACAGGATAACTAACGTCCTTGGATTGGCCAGGCTGAGAGATCTAAACATGACCTGGTTCCTTTCATTCAGACCTATATGGCAGAACTGTATCTTACCGGTACTTCGATGTATGCTATGCGGAGATGAGTGCGTGTTGGACATCTGTCTTTCACTTCCATCAGCAGTACCAATGGACGTCGATACTTTGCTCGGTCCGATAACGGCTCACGCATTGTGTTGTCCCCAGCGGCTACCAATCCTGATGACGGCATTCGTTGAGACTCCTGTGCTACGACTAGGTGGTAACAGTGGAGCGAGTGACAAAAGCAGCATCACCCAGGTACGACCTTCTGTGAGCATTGCTGATCCCGACTATGATGACAGCAATCATTCTCACACCTGCCAAGTTACAGCACTATCGAATTTGGTTGAACTGTCACCTGATTTTGTAGACCAATTCTTTGAGAGTCTGTCTGATATGATGTTCTCACCCGAACAGAAATAATAACTTTGGAGAAGCTTTCCGACACACTGTGTTCCCATGAACTCTGAATTCGGCCTTCAGTTTTGATCAACAAAAACTGCTAAAAGCGTTGGAACTCTAATTTCCCCGTTCAAGCAATAATTCTTTTTGAATTGAACACTTTTTAATATTGACCCTTTTTTGGCACGAACAATTCATTGCTTAAAGTAAAAACTATTCTTAGAGAACAGAAGCTTCAACTTCTATTTCTAAACACATCTAGAGACATAATAACTTACACCAGCCTCTAGCACATTTATTGCAATGCATTTTATATGTGATGATTTATCTCGCCCTTCTTCTGTTTCAGAGATATTTCATGTGTAATTCTTTTTTGCATAATCGTTCAATAATTTCATATGCAATAATTTTAGAATGATTTCTATGCTTCGAAAACGTACAGTACCTATAATTTTCACGTATTACAAATACGCCTATTTCAAATGCATTTCTGCATTTTGGGGTGGGCAATGTTAAACATGCATCTTATTGCTCTAGTTTTAGTAATTTGATGGACATGAACCCGTGGAGTGGGTGTTGCGTGCTTATCTAGGATCCTGATCGATACTGTGACCTTATGCCCCTATTTGGCTATAAATCCATTTATTCCCTATATTGGCATAACCGTTCAAGTGCGATATTCAGAAACTCATCTCTGGCCTCACACGAACAGAGCCACATTCCAGAATAGCTTTCTCTGCCACTTCCTTTGCAACCAATTAGTGCAAGGACAGAGCAGAAGTCACTATCTGAGATTCCTAGATTAACACTCTGAGTTCTTCAACAAGATAAAAACTCAGCAAACCTGGAAATCCCAGCTTGCTGTGTTTTGATTAGTAATAGAACTCTAATGAGCAACTGATAGCGATCACTTCCTAGTGACATCTTATTGACGTCTTATGTCCAGCAAACTTACGTCAAACAAGGCACCTTTCAGGTATAAATATTACCAACATGGCCTTAAGCAAACGCTGTCTCGTTGCTGGTAGTGAAGCAAGTCCTGTTGCCCGTCGCCTGAAGCTGCTGTAAGCAAGCTGCTGATACCATTATCGCTGCTAAAGAGCGAACGATGGTGTGGTGAACTTAGGAGCTGAACAGCCGTCCCCTGCAAGAGCCCAGCAGAAGCAAGCTGCCCGCGGACTCTGTCCCCCCTCCTCCTCCTCGACGCGCTGAAGAGAGACGCTGCCTTTCTCCTGCCGAGAAATCCAGCTCCAGCGTTTCTGGTCTACCCTCGCGGGTGACTGGGATACCGAGTTTCCCTGAAGGAGATACCAGACCTCCATCATTCTATTCAGAGGTATGGTGTTGACTAAACCCTTAGTGAGAATTCTTGAAGCAAACCTTGGCAAAACCAACTTAACTTAAAGCTACTTACTTACTCCCCTCCCACGTATTAGGCTTAGGTCAGGTACACTGGGGTAGGCGTAGTTAGGCGTAGTTAGAAGCACCAGTTGAGTATTTTAGCCTAATGTATATATGAATGTATATATGTTTTATTCCTTTTAAACCATTGTATGGCTAAGAAACCATACTAATGCTTTTACAGTATTACCTCGCAATACTTATCTTACTGTACGTACTTTTTATAATAACAAGTCTTGCAATTGTGGCAATACATTTCTCTTGTACGAGAAGAAAGACTGTTCAATAAATGTTAACCTTTTATTGACAAACGCCCGTCTCACTATTCTCTACATATTGTGAAAGTAAACCTGACTGAGTAAAATAACTGTCTATTGTTTCACACTACCCTAGAGATTGACTCTTGATCTGAGGAGCAAAGTTGTCATGTTGCACGGTTGTTGGAAAACTGAATCCCTTCTTGTCTGTGCCAGGGAAGCAGATCACTTCCTATTTCAGTCAAGAAAGTTTCCAGTGACCTCTGAGCTAGTTGGTAACAAACCCAATTAAGTTTAGCATAGTCAGTAGAGGCCTGGAAGATCCGCACTTCTACGTCGATACTACTGTTTATGTTATTCCAATGTGCAGGGCCTATTGGGAAAATAGGAACTACGCTACAGTGCTATGGTGCGTGCGTTAGTGCTAGGCTGATGAGTTTAGCGCGAGTGCAGGGGTAAACACAGGGCTGCATCATATTGTGGTGAATATGGTACAGCCCTGCATTTCAGAAGTGGCAGAGTGTGGTGTTAAGCCAGGAAGGCTAATGCCTCGCTCCACCACTTCGTTGTAAATATGCCCCATGGGGGTTAAAGGATCTGGATGTAGGTATTAGGGCTCCTAGGCTTAAATTTGTTAAATCCTGCTTCTCCAATCTCGATCTCGAGTGAGCTTTGAAATAATCCCTCCTTATGTAACAAGGGGATGGTGGAACATCTGAAGAGCAGGTACTTGACCTTCATTGATAGCAAACATTACTTGAAGTCTTGCTCAGGTACTTTAACTGAAAATGTTTGAGAAGTAAAATGTGCTCCTCCATTGGAAGAAGGCCTTCATAAAATAAAGCTCCCCAGAGGCAATATTCCTATATTTGAAGTTGCGATTTGAACTTTACCTGTGAACGAGCATAGAAGTATTTTGAGAGTGCAGCCCAGAATATTCACAAATTGCCCGTGCTGTACATCCCCTCTTGAAGCAGTGACCTGGATATGCTACGTTAGCTCGCATGCTTTTTTAACGCATGCCATTACAACAAGGTCATTACAACTACCGCATTGTAACAATGCATGCCATTACAACGCAAGTCTAAACAGTATTTGCATAGATTGGAGCTTAAGATATGTGATACCTGTGGACTAATGTTTCCCGTGAGAGGTGCATCAAGACTTGTTAATTAATTATGTTTTTACTCTTTAGGCATGAGTCACTCACGAAGTTGCTGTTCTACATTCGTAGGAATATTCCTAAATATGATGATGAATTGTTAATAGATTGTATTAGTCAGTGGGTAGCTGTATTTGGCTCTGTTTTATGTATATGAACCATTTTTATCTTTTTAATGTTGCAAATGTAAAATGTATGTATCCTCTTATTTGAATTGCGATTTTTGCACATATGTTTTGCACTTTACTGAATGCTTCATGGATATTTTATTGTGTTTTATGATGACCTTTTATTGCACGAATTACAGAGTATACTACTACTAAAAGCAACAACTCACTTTTCTATCAAAATAAACAATACATTTCGGTAATTTGCGTGGTGCACGTTCTTTGTAGATGGTATTGTTGGGTTCTCCTTCTATACTCTGGAGGTTTGGAATGCCTGGACAGAATAGAAGGAACACTATGTTCAGGCGGAGACGGTTGGGAGGAGATGCGGTGAAGAGCGGATTACTGTCCTGTTGTCGAGAGAATACATTCCTTTCTCTCACCTTCGTCTACTTGTCCTTACACTGGCGATGGGCTGCCAGTTAACAGGACCTCCATGCGTGTGATGACTTGTATTTCACGACTCTTTACCCCATCTCCCGGCGCTTCTTTGTTGGCAATATCCTTCACACAAGTAAGGCGTCCAGTGGCTCAATTCCTGCTAACGCATCGTACCAATTTTATCTGGCCTATGCTTTT